>NC_056732.1:1097436554-1097569054 GCF_019279795.1 Protopterus annectens
AGTTGACCAGGGCATCAGGGATCTTCCACTATAATTTTCAAACTGTGCCACTGGATCATTTACATCCACATAAGCTACCACAACTCAAGTAGATGGGACCTCTAGTTAATATCTCATTCAAAGTATGGCAAACACCTGAGTACAGTACCCCCCACCCCCCATGCTGAACTGCAGTGTCAGCAATCCAATCACCTAGAGTGGAAATAGAACCCATAGCGTCCTGTACCAAAAGCAAGAGAGTGACTTGTTGCTCCACTGACACTGCTGTAAAATACAGTATTTTATACAGAAGAATAAAAATTTTCTTCAAGATGCTGGGGAAATTCTTCTGGCCTTTGTAAGAAAAGGTTAGAAGGTAAAGGCATTCCATCATCTTCTGGAAAGTGACTCAGCAGATGGGACAAACAAACTCTATTAGGCTGTAAAGCAAATACAGAAAGGTAAAAAAGATAGTCATCAGGCACCCTTCATAAGGGATGTCCGCAACAACCTGCTTATCAGTACACAGGACATCAAAGACAGATAGGAGGAGTACTTCCAGGAGGTTCTAAATGAAGAAAACTTCACAGAAGCTGTACTGTTCCAGACACACTCTACAATGAAAAAAGAGCCCACCTTAGAAGAGGACCACCACCACCACTAAGGAAAATGAAGTACGGGAAAGCAGACCAAGATGAAGTCGTGTTAGATATGAAGATGTTGGGTGAGTTAGAAGAGAAATGGCTTCAGAGGGTACTCATAGCAGCATGCAGAGAAAGGTGTACAAACATTCTACTGCTAGTGTATAAGAAAAAATGAGGACATTCACAACCATGTGGGCAGTACGGCGGTATCCTACTGCTGTCCCTCTGCATAATAGTGCTAGACAGGGTGAATGATAAATGAATAAGCAGAGTAACAGAAAGTAAGATGGGAGATGAGCAGTTCCGATTTGGTGGGACAGTGGGTACAGTATTCAAAAAAAGCTTTCCACAGCTGTCATGATGACATTATAGAGGAAGCTCTGACCTTCTCTCTATATACTTCCCTCTCACAGATTACATCAGGAATTTCCCTGACAGCAGGGCCTCCTCTACATGAAGAGGCAAGTCAAGCAGTTGTTATCAGGGTTACTGGAGCTGATGAAGAGGCAAGTCAAGCAGTTGTTATCAGGGTTACTGGAGCTGATGTGTTTATCTGTAAAATGAACTTCCATTGTAGAATATTGCCTCACCTGCAGAACATTAGTGTCTGATATTTTAGTGTATGGACGTCTGAATGTAGTATTCTGCTGCACTGCTTTTGTTGTGCGTGTTACTCAACCTTATGCCCCAGGTTATAGCGGAAAAGGGTCCTTCCACCAACCATTCACCTACTTAACAAACAAGTAATATCAATAATATAAAAATGACTAGGAAAACAAATGTTTGTCCTTTCTTTTTGCATGACTTGTTTCCCCATATACTGATGTGAGGGATACTGTTAAAAGAGCACAGCCCAGTAGAAGAAAATGTAGAGCTGTACTTCTGCATGCTGCTTACTGAAATGTAACATTGTCAAATAAAATGCTAAATACGTATATTCTTAAATAATAAATAGTGTTATTCAGCAAATAAGTGGTTAGGTCTTGGAGTGACAAAATTATTTATTAACTCACAATGCATTGCCATGTGTATCAACATAATATAAAGAATGCTATACAGCAACAAAAATTGACTCCTATTTTACAAATGCGCCAAATGAAAACCCTGCGGCATCAAATTTCAGATCAGTCCCTCAATAAAATAAACAAAAAAGGGCTGCAGTGTTAGACATATCAACACACAGCATAATTTTCTAATCAGATCACCAGCATTCACCAGTAGGAATATCAATTTAGCAATTTCGTTTCATTATACAATCTGGCATAAGATACTGGCAAAAAATATACACTACAGTGGATAGAAAAAGTTTACACACCCCTGTTAAAATGCCAGGTTTTTGTAATATAAAAAAATGAGACCACAATAAATAATTTCAAAACTTTTCCAACCCTTAATGTGACCTTTAACCTGTACAATTCAATTGAAAAACAAACAAATCTGTTAGGGGAAAAATATAAAAAAATAAAAAAACGTACAATACGCTGGTTGAATAAGTGTGCACACCCATAAACTAATACTTTGTTGTGTGTCCACACCCTTAAACTAATATTTTGTTGAAGCACCTTTTGATTTAATTACAGCATTCAGTCTTCTTGTGTACACACCTGCCATCAAGTAAAGAGACTCTGATTAACCCCCACATAAAGCTCAGTTGCCTGCTACAGCAAAAGCCATGGTTCGCAGAGAGCTTACAAAGCATCAAAGGGATCTTATCATTGAAAGGTATCAGTCAATAGAATAGTACAAAAAAATTTCCACAGCACTGGATATACCATGGAACACAGTGAAGATAGTCATCAAAAAATTGAGAAAATATGGGACAATGGTGACGTTGCAAAGAACTCGATGTCCCTGCAAAACTGATGAAAAGACAAGACAAAAAACTGGTCAGGGAGGCTGCCAAGAGACCTACAGCGACACTGAAGGAATTTCTGGCAAGTACTAGTTGTGTACTACATGTGACAACAATCTCCCGTATTCTCCATATGTCTGGACTTTGGGGTAGGGTTCCAATTCGAAAGCCTTTTCTTAAAATGAAAAACATCTACGCCCAGCTACAATTTGCAAAACAATACATCAAGTCTCCCAAAAGCAAGTGGGAAAATATGTTATGGTCTGATGAGACCAAGGTTGAACTTTTTGGCCACAATTCCAAAAGATAAATTTGGCGCAAAAAAGTACAGTTGTGTACACTTACCATAAATGTAGATGTTCGAGTGTATTCACTGTTGCAGTCATTACATTTGGGTAATCTGCTGGCAGGTTGCCCTCAGTCGGCCTGAATTCCAAAGTCTTGGGTCCTGCGTCAGTTGCTGTCTCCTCTTCCATGACGTCAGGTCGTCAGCTGTATAAAACAAGCAGCCAACGCCATTTTCTTTAGCTTTTCTTGCCCCAGATGTCAGGTGCCCCAAAAAAGGTAGCAAAAATATATATGTATGAAAACTATATGTACATGCATCAATATAAACTTTACCTTCATCTACAAGCAAATACATCACATAGGTTGTAGAAGATAGAGAAGGAAAGATCAACTCCAGAATGAAAGGGGGATGGCGGGCGGGTATAACCTGGACTGCAACAGTGAATACACTCGAACATCTACATTTATGGTAAGTGTACACAATTGTAATATGTTCTTCATGAGGCCTTAAATTACATTTGGGTAGAATCCCAAACCTATGGTTGGGAGGCTGGAGCTAAACAGCATTAGGTGCGGCTATAAGGCTCTGCAGAACTGCAGTGGCAAAGCCTGCCCTGGACTTATAGTAGAGAGGCAAATGATAATGCTTTGCAAAGGTGTGAACAGAACTCCAAGTAGCAGCCTCTAGAATATCTTTGGTTGGTACTCCTCTGAGAAAGGCTGCTGAAGTAGCTGCAGCTCTGGTGGAATGAGACCTAATGCCCTTGGGCACAGGTTTACCATGGTGTAAGTAGCAAAAACGAATGCAGTGACTTATCCACTTTGAAATAGTCTGCTTTGAAATAGCCTTTCCTTCTGATCCTGCAGCATATGTCACTAGTAATTGCTCAGTTTTTCTTACAGCTTTAGTCCTGCTCAAGTAGAATCTTAGCTGTCTGTACATCCAAGGAATGCAGAATTCTCTCCCCCTTGTTCTGCAGATTTGGATAAAAGGTTGGCAGATGAACAGTTTGGTTAAGAGCCACACTGGAAACAACCTTAGGCATAAATGTTGGATGTGACCTCAGACACACCCTGTCTGGGCAAAATATGATAAAAGGCTCCACAGCCATGAGGGCCTGTAGCTCTGAGACTCTTCTTGTTGAAGTAATTGCTAGTACGCAGAGCTGTTTTCCATGATAAGAACTTTATATCAGCAGCAGCAGCTGGTTCAAATGGAGGCAGGGTGAGCTTTACCAACACATAACTGAGGTCCCATGCAAGTATTGGTGATCTTCTAGGAGGCCTTAAATTTTTGGCTCCTCTATGATACTGCTTTAGTAAAGGATGAGAAAAGATTGCTGGCTCTGTATTGTAATGAGCCGAAATGGCAGAGGCATGAATTTTAATTGATGAGAAAGACTGGCCTTTGTCAAGCATCTCAGCCAAGTATTGTAATATCTGAGGAATATTTGGTACTGCTGTATCAGTTCCTTGTGCTCGATTCCAAGCACAGAATTTCTTCCATTTATCAGCATAAGATTTTCTAGTACTAGGCCTTCTGGCTTCCAAAATGACATCCATCGCAGCTTTACTGAGAGGTATTGTTTGTATAACTACATGATCAGCCATGCTGCCAGGTTCAGTGTCTGGAGTTGATTGTGCAGGATCTGATTGTTTTGCTGGGATAGTAGTTGAGGTCTTTGAGGTAAGGTCGAAGCTGGGTATTGAGACAAGTTCCTTAGGACTGGGTACCAGTATTGGCAGGGCCAGTCCGGGGCAATTAGTATCATCTTTGGTTTCTCTTGTCTGACTTTTAGGAGGACCTTGGGAAGAAGAGGCAGAGGAGGAAAGGCGTAAACTGATAGGTTTTTCCAACTGAAGGATAGGGTGTCCACTTTCCATGCTTGTCTGTGATAAGTCCTTGTGCAGAATCTTTTCAATTGATAATTTTGAGGAGAGGCAAATAGATCTATGTCTGGGCTCCCCCATTTCTTTGTTATCATGCTGAAGACTTGTGGATCTAGTTTCCACTCGTGAGGATCCATAAGGTTTCTGCTTAAATCGTCTGCCAGAGTATTTTGTTTTCCTGGCAGGAACTGAGCTTGAAGATGTAATGGGTAAGTCAAAGCTGTGTCCCACAGTGCCATGGCTAATCTGCAAAGGGGGTATGAGTGCGTGCCCCCCTGCTTGTTTATATACCACATGACCATGGTGTTGTCCATCTTTATCAGTAGTTGTCCTGGATGAAGTAAGTCCTTGAAGGCTGACAGGGCATTTTGAACAGCTAGCAGCTCTTTCTGGTTGATATGTAGATGCATTTGTTTTGGGGTCCATATGCCCTGAATGCATCTTCCCGCTATGTGGGCCCCCCCAGGCATAATCTGATGCGTCTGTTGTTAAGGTTTGACTGGCAGGGGGTAGAATGAAGGCCCGTTCCATGTTTTGGTGACATGCCTTTGCCCACCATAGAAACTCCTGTTGTAGGCAAGGAATGAGAGGAATCATTGTTTCCAGACTGTGACAATGTTGACTCCATAAATTTTTTAGGTACCATTTAAGTTTCCTCATATGCAGTCTTGGATATGGGAATCAGTAGGATGTAGGATGCAGGATGCCATGAAACCCAAAGCCTGCAGAATCTGTCTTGCAGATAACTGGGCTTTTGTTGCCATCAGTTTGAAGTAAGTAGACAGTTGCCTTTGCTTGTCTGGCGTGAGGTAAGCCATCTGGGCAGTTGTATTCAAGCTTGCACCCAGGAATGTTATCTTTTGAGAGGGTACCAGTCTAGGGAGCCCGCAGGATTTTTTGCAGGGGGGTGCAAACCCAGAGCCCCACCCACATAGCTCACCCCGCCCCCTGCCAACACAGCCCCGCCCAAGTCCACCCACCCAAAGCCCCGCCCACACAGCCATTCCAGTGTCCCATTACTTGGCTATTTCTCCCCATTTACTGTAGACACTGTTCAAATCTGTGTGCATACTGTGTTATGCTTTAGTTCTACAATGATTACAGGCAGTTGGATTTAATTTACAACTTTTATTTCAAACATTATAGCCCAAACACTGAGACATTTACTAAATCTAAACAAAGCAATAGTCTTACAATGAAAACAGACTTGGCATTAAAGCTTCTCTACTTTTGAAACTCACATTCAATGAAACGGCATTGAAACCCACATTCAGAGAAAATGCATCTGGCCAGTGGCAGGTTATTTACCTTTGAACTGTTTAAGCAATAGGCTCCTTGCACACCATTAGGGCCATGCAAAAGTTATTTGATTTACCTGATTGCATTAATTATAATATATAATTGAATTATATCCCTTGTATTATACAGCAACACTTGTTTGAGTGTCGCTGAGTAAAAGTAATCTGAATAATTCCACATTAAAGATATCTGAAACTAATGAAGATGCTGTTGCTAGAAAACTATATATTTCAGTGTTTCATCTACAAATTCAGTGCCTGCTGCCGTCAAAGAATACATTGCCTATGTTAAATTAAAAAAATGGTAAGTTGGTATATTGCAATAGAAAATGGATGACAAGCTGAAAAACAGGTTCATAGTTAATAGGCATCTCATCCAAAGGAGGACATCCTGAGGACTGCAGCATACAAATGTAAAGGCTTGAGGTTCTATTCCTACAGCATATACATTAAGATGCAAGTATTCTACTTGTGGTGCTACTAACATAGCTTTAAAACTTTACACCACAATAGAGATACCATTTGCTAAACAAAATGGTTGCACATTGTAAATAGACTTGGTATGAGCAGCAGTGAACTTTGCTTCCCTTAAAACTCACAGTTCCTTGAAAATGCACTTGAAAATTCCACCTAACTCTAACTTGGGCATTTCACTTTCTCTCTCTTACAAAGATACCACACCCCTCAAGGCCTCACCCTTAGTGCAAGATATCTTGACAAAGCCTAAATTAAATAGGGACAGATTATAAATATGGCTCTCAGAAACTTAGAAAATTGCAAGAGTAACAGGATTTGTGTTAGTGTGCATTTTTCTAAATGACATGACATCTAAAACTGAAATGTCTCATTATTTAGCAACTTCAATCCTTTTTAAGAGGAATATGGGGTAAAAATCTGGACAGCTGAGGGGTATGCTACCTCCCTCTTATACACATACCAAATAATTCTGGTCAGACTTGAATTAGTTCTGGGAAGGTTGCACTGAACAGCACCGTGCTTGATCTGAAGTGGGTGAAATCCTGGTAGCTAGTGATTGCAGCTCAGCAATGTGGAGCATTAAAGCATTTTTAGCAGAGCATTGTTTCATCACTACCTATTGTGTTTGCACATAAGCTGTAGTTATTTCAAACATTTGACTTTTTTTGATTACTACAAAGTACATTTACCCAACCAGAGCTATTGTGTTTTGACTTCAGTGTGGAGCTAGTTGTTGCAGGGCTTGGCTTTTAAGTAAGGTAGCAATGCTTATTTACCATATACCATTAAAGCCACCCAGCTACAAGTGTACTAACACACAGACACTGCTATAAGACACTGGTCTCCAATAAAATGTAATGAGCTTCTGAAAACAGTGTAATCCTGTCCTTTTATTACAAATATTGTCATATGCATTTCAATACCCAAGGCTTATACATTATCTAGCTATGTAAATATTCTCTGCATGGCAACAACGAAAAGGCTTTCAATGCTGGCAATTCTTTAACAATATGCTTACTAAAGCTTACTTGCATCTTACAATGTCCGACAAGCTTACTAAAGCTTACTTGCATCTTACAATCTCCGACAAGCTTACCTGATGTTCATTAAACCATGGCTACTTAAACAGAGCAACAGGACACTGTGATAGCATGCAGTTCCTGAATAATAAGAAGCATAAATCAACAGTATAAAAATCTGATAGAAAACCAGAACATTTTGCAAAATCAAGGACAGATGAAAAGCCACGGTCGTATTTGTGATCTACCTTGGATGGGGGAATACTCTGCACACTTACTGCATAACTGCTTCTTGCCTTCCTCGGACACATCCCGAGCCACTACAATGGGGGCTGGGGTGCAATAAGTATGTCATAATTTGAAATGTCTCTGGCTGACAGTGATGGCTCTGACACTCCTACCTCTCAACTTCAGAGCAAGAAATCTGGACAAAGCCATACACAGAACTAGAAGTGGGACACAGGCCCAAAAATAAGGCCAATTTTTAAATATTGCTCTTATTAACTTAATAGAACAGGTAGATCTTGCATTAGTACAAATTTTCTGAAGGGTATAAAATCTGAAACTCAAATGTCTGCCATTATTTTCTAACTTAAATCTTTAATGACTTGCCACTAATTTTCCAGAAACCACAATTTTATGAAAAACAGACCAAAATGTGATGCAAAAATACCTGTCAAATAAGGGACACCTTTTAATATTAACAGTTAACTTGAAGCAGCTAACAAAATAAGAGCATCCACATGCATTTCTGAAATAAAGGTAATCTATAACTGATCATTAGTTATAATTGTAAACCCTCCACATTTTCTTCCAAAATTGCCATTTTGGAGGAGGGATTATTAGGAGAGAAACATTTTGAGCCAGAATTGGGGACAATTGAGATGTTTGGATATTCCTAATCTACAAAGTGATTTGCACGCACTCTCAACCTCTTAATGCAGGAAATCTGAACAAGGCCAAATATATTGGGGAACATACAAACACTACTAAAAATTGCTCTTGTATAAACTTAGACAGTCTTGCATTAGCATGCATTTTTCTGAAGGTTATGACATCTGAAACTCAGTGTCTGTCATTTAATGGCTTCATTCCTAAATGATTTGCTAGAAAACCACAAATTTTATGAGGAACAAACCAAAATAAGCAGCAAATATCTATTAATTCTGCAAAGATATGGACAACTGAGAGGTATAGCTCAACCGGGGCTGTCTGAGTTTGATACCCCCCCCTCACAAAATCATGGTCAAATGGAGCCCCCCCCCCCTGCAGCCATTCCAATGTCCCATTCCTTGGTTATTTTGCCCCATTTACCATAAACACTAATGTGCATACTTGCTTTACTTCTGCAATGATTTGGGATTTCATTTGAAAGTTTTATTTTGCATTTTACAGCACAAACCCCAATACATATCTGTTAAAGCAATGCAGTCTCAATGAAAATAGACTAAAATTAAAACTTCTCTGCCCTTGAAACTCACATGCATTGAAACAGCACTGAAACCCACTTTCAGAGAAAATACATTTTGCCAATTGCAAATATTAACTCTGGGCTGTCTTCAAAATCATAGGCCCCTCGAACATAACATACACATGCTCTTTGATACACCTTCCTGACTTTATTACATTATATTCCTTGTACAATACAGTACAGTTGTTAAAGGGCATTTTAAATTTATTGTTTTGAAAATTTTTCCAGTAAACAAAGAAACAAAAAGCATCCACCAATGACAAAATTGCCCAATTCAGAACATTTCCATCATAAAAAGTCTACTCAAGTCTACCATTATCAGTAAAAAATATACACAATCTCTGTAGTAAAATCCACATTGAAGAAATTTGTAACTAATAGAGGTTGCTGCTAGCAAACACTTTATATGTCATTGTTTAATCTACAAATAAAGTGCCTGTTACCCTTGAAGAATAAATTGCCTTTGTTGCATGCAGTAAAAAATGAAAAGCTAGTAATACCAATAGAGAATGGATAGCAAACTGTTAACAGGTTCATAGTTACTAGGTATCTTTGCCAAAGGACTGCAGCATCCACCCCTTTACAACACAATACAGCATCAGCAATGCATTTACCTACTGTGGGAGTAGAACCCACAGCCTTCAGCATCTAAAGCAAGTACACTATCTGTTGTGCTATTAACAATGCAAGCAGACTAAACATAAGCAGCACTAAACTTTTGCTCCCCTGCAGCTCTCAGCTCCTTGTAAAATCTACCAGTCACTCAGCTGTATCTCTGTACTTTGCAGCACAAGCAATCTGGACAAAGCGAAATTTATTGGGGGAAAAAGCCCAAAACCAGGGGCACATTTTAAACATTTCTTGGTTAATGTTTGAAAGTTGCTAGGAAAAAATGCTGCTACCACCATACATTTCACTGCCACGTCTTGAACCCAGGGACCCGTGCAAAACAGTCAAAGCAACATACCACTACGCCAAATCAGCTGTTTTGTGAAAGAGGAAGACTGAAACTTTACCATTTAGTGAATTCAGTTCTCACCATAGCACAGCTGTCAACCTCTTAGCAGAAAAGACCTGAACAAAGCCAATAATGGGTGACTACAACCACCAAACATTCAGTGAATTCAGTTCTCACCATAGCTCTCAACCTCTTAGCAAATAACACCGGACAAAGCCAGTAATGAGAGAATATAACCCCAAACATTTTCAGTGAAATCAGTTCTTACCATAGCTCTCAACATTAGCAAAACCTGGATGAAGCCAATAAATACCTGAACAAAGCCAATACTGGGTTAATACAGCCGCAAACATATTCAGTGAATTCAATTCTTACCATAACTCTCAACCCTAGCACAAAACCTGGATGAAGCCAATAATGGGGGGAATACAGTCCCAAACACAGGGATACATTTCAAATATCCATCTTGTACAGTTAGAAAATTGCTAGAATAAAAGCTTGCTTTTGTTACCATACACTTTCTGAAGAATATGAAGTCCGATACTGAAATGTGTCCATTTTTAACATTTATTAACCAGGAAAGTCTGACTTTGAAAAAAAAAGCTAATTTTTTAGCAGAGGCCCAGGGAGAAACACTCCAGACAGCCAAGAATAAAACCAGATAACATTTAGCTGTCAGGCAACAAGGACACAAATGCAGAAACCACAGATTTTATGAGGAACAGAAAAGTATGAGGAAAATCCTGCAACATTTTTACAAATGGTGGTGGGTAGAATTCAGGCTCTTGCCACTTGGGCCCGGTACAAGGTTCAAGCCTTATTCTCTGCCCACCACCATGTACACCTGGGGCATTTTACACACAAACACACACACACACACACACACACACACACACACACACACACACACACACACACACACACACACACACACACACACTAGCCATTTTCCTCTGTGTGAAAAAGGAAAATAGAAGTATTTGCTGTAAAATTAATCTATAAACATATATGGTAAGGATGACCCTGTGTGATTATGATAGTAAAGAATGACACAGATATTCAGTGCATGAGTCATATCTTCATTGCATCCACCCATAACCCCTTTTTATCATTTTGCACATGGGATCATGTTGTCACTTCCAAAGTAACAATCTAGAGTGTCCAATTCACCTACTGCATGCTTTTAGAATGTGTGAGGAAAAAAAAGCACCTGGGAGAAACCCACATGACCACAGGGTGGTCATGGAGACTCTGCACAGAAAGCACCACAACTGAGATCTGAACTAAGGAGCCTCTTGCTGGGAGGTGACAACACTATCCACTGCACCACTGTGCTGCCCTATCAGTCATTTCTTATGTTGATAAAAGTTCACAGACACTATTTTTTCCATTGACATTCACAGTCTGTCACAGTGAACTGTGCCTATTTTCATAAGGCACAGCTATTTTGTGAAGAGGTCATAAAAGTCCACAAACTAAAACCGCAATACTTTGTTCATACATTTCGAACCCCCTTCTCCCCAGCTCTCACACACACACACACACACACACACACACACACACACACACACACCTACCTGAAAGTGTCCCGTTTCAGGTCCCATCTTCCGTTCCTCGAATAATCCGTCTGCAAACTCCTCTACCTGAAAGTGTCCCATCTTCTGTTCAATCATCCGTCTAAGTTCCCGCTCTCAAACCTCTAAATCATCGCATGAGCGACAGCGATGATGTCAGCACGCCCGCCCGCGACTGTGCTGTTAGCACAGACTTCTTAAAGAAGAACTCACATTAAAAAAAAAAAAAAAAAAAAAAAAAAAACTTTTTTGGAAATGATCTAGTCAGCCGATTCCAGGGGGGTGCAAGTGCACCCTGCTCTCCGCCCTTGGTACCAGTTATGATTTATTTCCGTTTATTGTGTACCCTAGGCATGTTAGAAGCCTTTTCACAAACGCCAGGTGCTGAAGAAGAATGTCATTGTTCTCTGCTTGAATGAGCAGTCGTCCAAGTAAGGATATATTTGTATACTTCTTTGTCTGCAAAATGCAATTACTGGTGCCAGGCACTTTGTAAAGACCCTGGGCGCAGTAGATAAGCCAAAGGGCAGTGCAGAGAATTGGTAATGCATTAAGCCAGCCTTGAATCTGAGGTATCTTCTGCACAATTGCCTTACTGGGACATGCAGGTATGCCTCTTTTAGGCCTAATGTCACCAGCCAAGCATTCTTGCCCAGCATGGGCAGAAGCTGCTGCAAAGTCAGCATTTTGAATTTTGGAATGTCCAGGTATGTGTTCAAAATCGATAAATCCAGTATTGGCTGCAAGACCTTGTCCTTTCTGGGTACCAAGAACAGTCTTGAGTAAAAACCTTGTCCTTTTTCCTGTTCTGGAACTGGCTGAATGGCCCCGATATCCATGAGGGACGTAACCTGTTTCTGTGCCTCTGCCCATTGATTTTTTGGCAGATCTGGCCAACCGTTTGCCATTGGCAGAGTATGGAAATGGAATCTGTATCCCTGTGATACTATGTTTAGCACCTACCTGTCCTGGGTTATTAACTGCCAATTTTGAGAAAAAAGTGCTAATTTTCCCCCTAAGGGTGCTGCCAAAAGCTAAGTGCTTGCTGAAGGCAGAGGGAAGTCAATGGGACTGTTTTCTGTAGGTTTGCGCTTTATCTCCTCCAGATTTGGAGGTAGACGCGCCCCATTGCTTTGAACTGTATGAATCTTGTGCCTGGTATCTGGAACCCTTAGGGTGTCTGGATTTGTACCCATTGAGCTCTGTCCGACACAGGAAAGGACCAATTTTTTGTAGGCCAGTGTCTACTGATTCTTGGTGGCTGCACTTGTAAGAAGTCTTTTACAGTTTGCATAGACTTAGCTTTGTCTTCCATTTTCTTTAAAACCTCTTCGGCCTTAATACCAGAGTATCATGCTGTAAAGGTGCATCCAGTAATTTAGCTTTAACATGATCAGGCAAATTTTGCTCTTTTAGCCAGGCATGCCTCCTAATCACAGAACCAGTAAATGCGGCCCTGCAGGAGGCCTCTAAGAAATCAAAACCACATTGCAAAGTATGCTTTCCAACCTGTTCAGCTGCATGCAATAATTCCTGCAATTCTTTATTTTCTGAACATTCAGAAATCAACATCATTTTCTGTTTCAGCAATCTCGTAACATGTTGTTGATATTTGAGTATATGAAACTGGCAGTTTAAGGCCCTAATTACCAAGGTTGCAGATGTATAAACCTTTTTTCCCCATCTATCCAGTGCCCTTGAATCTCTGTCAGAGGGGGGTAGGATTTTTTTGCTGTTGAGGCCTTAACTCCCTTTGGAACCTGTGAAATAGTTTCAGGATCAGCAGCAGGGTTTTTAAATAAAAATTTGTGAGAGTCAGGGACCCTGTAATATCTGTCAGGCTTGCTGGGAGTCAAGCTTGACTACGAAAACACATCATCCACAATGTCTAAAACAGGGGGTATGGCTAAAGGCCTGTGCTGAGGGAGAAGAAGGAAATCCCTGAGCCACTTTTTTGATTCTGAGAAATCTTGACTCTCCCAGTGAAAATGCTCCCTCAAAGTATGCAAGGTTTCTCCAAATGAATAATCCTCAGGAAGTGATGCAGATGGTATAAACTCCTCTGCATCAGAATCCTCATAGGGAGGTATAGATAATTCCTGATCAGAAGAGGAATCAGAAGAAATAGAAACCTGATATGAATATTCATAATCAGTGTCTTGCCTAGGCCTCTTATCTGGAGGGGGATGGGAACCTCTGATCAAGGTAATAAGGTCTTCAGCCATTTTGATCATCTGCTTTTTAGGCATACAGGTCTGTGCATGTGGCTCATGCGTCATTTTTTTAGTTTTAGAAGTTGCTTTTGTCTTTGGCTTTGCAGCTGTCATCAGTTTGATATAAAAATGCTGAGGCCTAAGTACACCCTCAGAAGCCAGTGCCTGCTCAGCGGCTCTGGACCCATCCGAGGGAGATACATCCATGGGTCCAATACGTTGAGCATCTCACGGCATGCCGGACTCCACATGGGTCTCGGTAGGGGCCTGAGACTCAAAAGTAGCGGGTATCAGGGGCTGCGAAAGCACCTCAATGAGTACCAGCGACTGGCTTAGGAGAAGCTTCGTCGTTGGTTTTGGACCGCGACTGTCTCTTTCTCTCTGTCCTTTTCTTTGCATTTTTTTATGTACTCCGGTAGTTGGATTGCTATCCGACGACATTTCTGGGTAGTTAAATCTGTTTCCAAAATATTTTGAGGCAAAAATATACCGACGCTTAATAGTGCGTTGGTTAAATCTAGCACAAAACCGACAGCCAGGCACATTGTGATCAGGGCCTAGGCAAGGAATACAGTATAAATGGAAATCCTTATGAGGTATTTGCTTCCCACAAGTAATACAATTATTAACTTTTTCTGACATCGGTATGAAGCAAGAAAAAGGTTTCCCCAACAGGGTACTTAGCTTTAGTGAAGACCGGTTCTGAAACTCAAACTTGAATATTTCAGGAGTTGGCCGACCGGCACTTGCAAAATGCTTCTGCTTTGGGCACCTCATGGCAAGAAAGACTAAAGAAAATGGCGTCTGCTGCTTGTTTTATACTCCTGACGACCTGACATCATGGAAGAGGAGACAGCAACCGACGCAAGACCCAAGACTTTGGAATTCAGTCCGACTGAGGGCAACCTGCCAGCAGATTACCCAAATGTAATGACTGCAACAGTGAAACACGAAGAACATCAACACTTCGCATCACCAAAAGAATACGATCCCCATGGTGAAGCATGGCGGTGGCAGTATCATGCTTTGGGTTTGCTTTTTTTCAGCTGGAACTGGGGCTTTAATCAAGGTGGAGGGAATTATGAACATTTCCAAATACCAGTCACTTTTGGCCCAAAACCTTCAGGCATCTGCTAGAAAGCTGAAGATGAAGAGGAATTTCACCTTTCAACACAACAATGAACCCAAGCATTCATCCAAATCAACAAAACAATGGCTTCACCAGAAGAAAACTAAAGTTTTGGAACGGCCCAGACCTAAATCCAATAGAAAATGTGGGGGGTGACCAATAGAGAGCTGTGCACAAGTGATTCCCTCACAATCTGGCAGATTTGGGAGTGGGCAAATATTGTCAAGTCAAGATGTGCTATGCTGATACACTCCTACCCAAGAAGACTGTAAGCTATAATTATATCAAAAAGTGCTTCAAAAAAGTATTAGTTTAAGGGTGTGCACACACAACAGAGTATTAGTTTAAGGATGTGCACACTTATGCAACGAGTATATTGCACGCTTTTTTTTTTTTTTTATATTTCCCCCCAACAGATTTGTTTGTTTCTCAATTGAATTGTACACATTATAGGTCACATTAAAAGTGGGAAAAGTTTTGAAATTATTTATTTTGGTCTCATTTTTTTATATCACAAAAAACCTGGCATTTTAACAGGGGTGTGTAAACTTTTTATATCCACTGTGCATGTATGTATATGTGTTTGCATATATATATATATATATATATATAGATATATATATATATACATATATATATATATATATAGCTATAGATATAGATATACACACACACACACACACACACACACACACACACACACACACACACACACACACACACACACACACACACACACACACACACACACACACACACACACAGCAAATCATACCTGACTGCTGCATTCTAAAATTTAATATAGCTACAAATACAAATGTGATATTAAGAGAATGAATATCCTTCTAGAGGATCACAGATTTTTTAAGTAAACTGTCATACAGTGTCAGTGAATTTAATGACAGATTTTTCTTTTGTTTTTCTGTGAAATTCCTAGTCCCTCTCCCAGACCAGTCCTTCAAAGATGAAAATAGCAAAGCAGATAAGCATGCCTGAAGTTTGACAGCACTGAAGAAAGCACCTAAAAGAAATGACAGTATACTTTTATACTATAATATGGTTTATTGTTAAAAAACTATGATAAACTTTTATTTTATTATTTTAAATGTTTGCATGAAACAATGAAACCAAACAAGTACTATTTTCTAAGCTACAACCACACAGTGATAATGAAACCATGTAAAATAACATAAAAGTGGACCACGCTATGACAGTAGTCATCAGTATTTATGGTGTAGGTTGTGCATGGACTACTCAGCTAAGTTTTCATCAGACTAACTGGTCATTTCTCTCAGGATAGTGAGGGAAAAGTCCCACTGAATGCCTGGACTGATAGGATCACCAGAGAAACAAAGAAACCATGTTCTATAACAACTGATTTAACAGAAAGACTTTATTGAAGTGCATCAAAAGGGACCATTTCCAACTTCTCATTCTCTGTAACTCCATTGAGACAAAAACATAACTGCTTTCTTCAAGTGATCCAGCACATATCTGAATAGATCTTGAAAGGGACAGTCATCCAAGTAGGTTAAAATGGGAATCCCCCATCAGGCTGAAGCCCACAGCTACTGAAGCAAAGCAATCTGATAATGTCCTGGGTGTTGTAAGCTAGCCCTGTTTTTTAGCAATAAAGACAGTTTTTGAAAATAAGACAAAGTCATAATTCTCATAATAACTCGTAGAAAATTGACAGTCAAATGCAAACTGAGTTTAAGTAGAACTGAAACAGAAACATCATCAGAATAATCATTTCCTCAGCAGTGCTATTCTAAAGAGAACTTATTCTGTTTGCCTCTTTTAAAAGATGGCACTGATAGCCCAGACTTATCACATGTGCACTCAAGTTCAGCTAGCACAAGGGAATTCTTATCTCAGATACTCTTTCTTACCAGTTTTATTTATTTTCTCTACTTAGTTCCACCATAGTTAAATAGACTCAAAACACATTAAAAACTTGTTATACACATTCCACAGAGGAAAATCAGTACTCCAGATTTCACTTGCAAAACATTAAACAAAAGTAAAATTTTTGCAACAGCAGATTCTTCAGAGATCCTGAACTGACACTTAATATTCAGTCTTGTGAGCAACGATGGAAAAAGCTACAATAGCTATGGATTTAACCAGCAGGATAAATAAATTGACTGATAGATAGATAGATAGATAGATAGATAGATAGATAGATAGATAGAGAGATAAATAAGCAGCTCTTCCTTTATGGCTGTCTTTCTGACAGTGACAGGACACTGCCAGCTTTAAAGAGAAAGCTGGGAAATAATTTCTTAACTCTGTTTAGGACAAAACAAGATAGAACCGTCAAGGCATATGAGGTAAGTATGCCTGCTCTTCCTACTTTATTTGGTCTATGCCTTGAGCCCTTGGCCACGGATCTCTGCCAGTCTCTGCTGAGGCCTGTGTATGAATTTGATATAAATATACTATAAAGTGCGACTAAAAAAAAAAAAAAAAAGGAAAATGGAGATCGGGCGTAGGGAGCATGTAAAGTTCTGTGCATATGCAGATCATACAGCCACTTCAGTTCTAAATTAAGGGTAATTCTAATAGCTTTTACAAGGAATAAAGCCAAATGAATGTGAAATGAAAGTTGCTGTGACTGTAGAAAAGACTGGAGTATGCTATCAGAATGTTGTACATGACTTTCCATACAATACAGTTAAAGACATGATGAAAAGCTCATCAATTTAAGTATGAGGTAATGATATCGGAGGAAGGAAGCAGAATGGTGGGTTGAATAAGACTAAAGTAAGGGTTTCTTTATTTCCTTCCTTCCTTAATGAACTGATCCTAAACACTGTACCATTTAAATAATATACCCTTCCTAAGCTGCTATTCCTGGCTAAGCTGTGAAGTGCTGCCATGCAACACAGTACCTCCCCCTCCAGGAGCACGGGGGTAACAGTATTTTCCTTCTCCCAAAGCACTGCGGTACATACTACATAGTAACTCCCCCTCCTAGTTATTACACAGTACCTCCAGGAGCACTAGGGTATATACTACACACTACCCTCCCTCTCCCAGAGCACTGAGGTACATACTGCATAGTAACTCCCCCACCCACAGCACTGACTGCATAGTAACTCCCCCTCCCAGAGCATTGCACATAGTACAGAGTACCTCCAGCAGCACTGGGGTATGTACTACACTATACCCTGACACCAAGCACTGGGCACATACTACACAGTACTCCCCTCCTGGAAAACTAGGATACATACTACACAGTACCTCCCTACAGGAACACTGGGGTACATACTACACAGTATGTTCCCCTTCCCGGAGCACTGGGGAACATACAGTACTACACAGTATTCTGACCCCAAGCACTGGGGCACATACTACACAGTACCCGGACCCAGAGCACTGGGGCACATACTACACATTTAAGCCCTCCCAGAGCACTGCGGCACATACTATACAATATCTCTCAACTCCTGGAGTTCTGGAGTGCATACTACAAATCCCCTCCTTCCCAAGCACTGGAGTACATACACAGTATCCACCCTCTGTAGCACTGGGGTACATATTACACAGTACCTACCCCTTCCCAGAGCACATATTATACAATACCCCCCCCTGAAGCACTGTAGTACATACTACACAGTACCTGCCCCCCGAAGTACTTAAGTACAAACTACACTGTACCACCTCCCTCCAGGAGTAGTGCGGCACATACTAAAAGCCACAATCCACCATGAGCACATAGTGAACAGTGGTGTACTGCTCGCACTTGTGCAGCATTCAAGAAACCTATTAGGCCGGTTAGAAACAGTACTGACATAGAGGGTTTTGAAATAGAAGAAAATACAACATCAAAAATTCAACTTTTTGCAGATGATGTTCTAATTACATCAGCAGGATCTAATTCTTCTATGCTGTCTTTATTTGATAAAATGATGAATTTTAAAAGTATTTCTGGTTTAATATTCAATGAAGAAAAAACTAAAATACTACCTATATATACACGAAAAAATACTCTCATTAGTGATTTTACTAAATATGTACCCCAACTCAGGTCAGATAACTTATTTAGGTATAATACTATCTAAAGATATTAAATCTATTATATATAATAACTATAATACCTGTTTTCTTAATATACAAAATCTTTTTAATACTTGGAATAATATGTTTTTTACTATGGAGGAGAGACTTACAATTATTAAAATGATAATATTCCCCAAGATTTTATACTTAATACAATCAATAATACTTTCACCTACAAAAATAACTATCAAGAAACTGAATACACTAATGTTAAATTTCTTATGGGCACCTAATAGACCTAGGATTGCATTAAAGAAACATACTAATAGCTGGTCTCAAGGGGTATTTCTTTTCCAGACTTTAATTTATATATTATCTCTTCTATTATAAAAGTTATTACTTTATTAATAGATCGGTCATATGTCAAAATGGAAAGATTATTGGGAGCTAATTAGTATGCACTTCATGAAAATCTCCTTAACACATAAAAATATGATTATAAATAACTCCATGTTGTGGTTGCTAAAGGAATTTTGTACTTCACCTATTACACCTAAACATATGGTCTGTTACCCATTAAATATTATTATTAGTTATCGTAACTTTATATTCATGCACCCTAAGTATAGGGAATGGAATTTTATTGTATTCCTATAATTTATACTCAGGGTATGCTTATGTCATCTACTTCTGAAGGAGCTCATTTAGCTATAGATAATAATCTAAAGTACTGGTATCAGCTGATATCTGATAATAAAGTTAAAAATCTAGATTTCTTAAAACAAGAATTTGATCTAAGAGAAACTTGCTGGTTAGAGGTTCAGATCTTTAGACAACATCTCATTGATAGAATAGATCTAATGTCTATAACAGTTAAAGAATCTATTCCAAAACTGATTGATTACTTGATAATAAATTTACAGCATAAAGTTTCTGATAAAGGTAAACTTTCATATATACATAAAATTATCAGACAAGAAACTTTTACAATGTAGATTCATACTGGAATTATTTCACCTCTATTAATGGGGACCCACCAACTCAACAAGATAAACAATATATATTGGAATCTGCTTATAGAACTACATCTTCCATTGTCTGGAGACTTTATACATGAAAATTTTTACATAGATCTTTTTATACACCTTTGATGATGAATAAAATTAATAATAAAGATAATCTATGTAAGAGATGTAATGTAGAAATTAATGCTGACTAGGCTCATATGTTTTATGACTGTATGAAGTTGAAAGAATACTGGAAGTCAATTAATGAATTTTTGCAGGCTCTTTTTACAGATAATTTCATTATTTCTAAGTCTCTTATATTATTCAACACACCTGTACCTCAATGTGTTAAAAGCGATTAAGCTTCCCTTGTTATGGTCTATCCTAGCAGTGGCTAGGAAAATAATAACTAGAAATTGGATTTCAGATACACCTCCTTCGTTCAATGAATTTAAAAATGTTATGAATATAATGTGTCATATGGAAATAAGCACAATTAGAATGAGAACAACTAGAAAAACATCACATTTTATTGTATGGGATAATTTACAAAATTTGTTAAAAAAATTCTAATTTCAATAGCACAGTATTTTAGTTTAATTAATTGATCTGATTGTAGTGGATGTCTTTGTAAATACTTTAGTTGTTTTGTTGAATATTATAATAATACCTATTTTTAATTATTTGTATAAAATTGTTATGATATTTCTCTTATATGTTAAAACAATAAACTTGTTTTAAAAAAAAGAAACCTATTAGGCCTGTTGCATAACACTGCTGAGTGCTGTCATTCATGTATATGAATCACAGTATTAAATGCAGCAGACTTAGTACAGCATGAGAAAAATGCATCAAACAACAATGGTTGTGAACAGTAAAGGGGTTATAAGGAAACTTGAGAAGTGACAGCTACATACAAGTTTGTAGGTTTCCAATGAAAAGGTAATAGGCCTATATTTCAGATGATAAGGAAGGGTAAATAAAGAATGTGGAGACAGCTGGGAAAATACAGGAAGGGGAAAATATTACATATTGTTAAAAACAGTGCCTGAATTACATGAGTTTAATAAGGCTGTCAGCATATGAAACAGTTGGCAGTAGGATTATTCAAACTATTATAGAAAAGACAGAGTCAAAGAAACATGTGCATTCAATTTCTTGCACCACAAGCTCATTTTTAGTGTCAGTACTATAAGAAAATCTGGAAGGTACTTGATGGAAATGGGGTAATAAGTGGGTAAAACTGCCATACAGAAAATGAATCTTAGATGTTTTTGACAAAGAAGAATGGAGTACTCTAGATGGTTATTTGCAAATGATACATTGTGATTAAATATGATTGGTGGCAGATAAGGTCAATCTTCTTCAGTGTGTAGAAATAGGGACTAACGGGTCAGTATAACACGCACATTTTACAATCTTCAGTACTACCAAAAAGGGAAAAGAAATACTGGGAATAAAAATACAAGCTTTCAGAGATGCTCAGTGTTCTCTCTGTCTCTCTCTGTCTTCTCAAACATCATGTCTAAGTATACCTTCAAATACATCAACACTTTCTTAGTTATGATAATACAGATGACTCCAGCAAATGTAACTGTGGACTTGGTTTTCAGAAGTATATTAGCCTAAATATTTCAGATTTGTTGAATGCCCCTTAAAAACATGATCTACTTTTGCAATTTTATAATATTTAGGAAAACTTACATTTTTATTTTTGGCTAACATCTTCAGTTCCAACAGCAGACACACATGAATATTTCTACACACTAGTTACTTTAAGAGAAATGAGCACTACGCCATAATTTAAAACTAACACTGGCATTTTGATTAATTTATATATTTTCTTCACAAAAATCCTCAGTTGTAGCTGACTTATCTGCTGAAAGATCAAGTTGTAAATATAAAATAAACTTCATGCTTCAGTTTCACCCATTTCTGTCCACTTTATTGTTTCCATGAATTATCTGCATTCAAAGACAGTTTTCAGAATGTATTTTTAATATGATATGTAGAGCTATACGGTTTATTACATGTATCTAAACTGAATAACTTAATAACCAAATATATAGGCTTAAGTCACACTGAATTCGAAAGCCTGGTCTCTAATGCCACGTAAAAAGCAAGCAAGTCAAGAAAAGTAGCATATTGACTTAAATCCTTTTTAAAGCCAAAATGTACATGTACTTATATGATTTAATTTGTAAGGAGAAAACATCTACTGTAAAACGTGCGAGTTTTAAAATTTTATGAAAATGTTTACAGCCATTACCAGTACACAACCACTAACTACAAACCAAGATCGGGGGAGAAACTTTAAAACTCTGTATATAAAGGTACATTTATCTGCTTGCTTAATCTAACAATTTACAAAACCATGCATATAGAGTTTGAAAACAGTGTGATGAAAATGAAATGGAAAAGTACAGTTTTGTACCTACCATAAATGTAGATGTTCGAGTGTATACACTGCTACAGTCATTACACTTGGGTTATCCTGCCGTCAGGCGGTTCCCCAGTCGGCCTGAGTTCCAAAGTCTTGGTCCGGCGTAGGTTGCTGCTGCCTCCTCCCTGACGTCAGTGCGACAGGGGTATATAAGATGCAGCCGACGCCATTTTCTTCAGTTTTTCTTGCCCCAGATGTCAGGTGCCTCTAAATATGTAGGCAATTCCAATTGCTAATAAAACATACATAAGAAAAGCAAAAAACAACTTACAGTTACCAGTAAATACTCTCCATAGGTAGTAAGGGTAGAAGACATAGGTACGTACTGGCCAGTAAGAGGAGAAGGAGGGAGGGTAACCTGGATTGCAGCAGTGTATACACTCGAACATCTACATTTATGGTAGGTACAAAACTGTACTATGTTCATCGTGTTACACTGCTGCAGTCATTACACTTGGGTAGAATCCTAAAGCTGAGGAAGTGTGGCTGGTTCTATAAGGCATTAGGGGTGGCTATAAGGCCCTGCAGCACTGCAGTGGCGAAGCCAGCTCTGGATTTAGAGTATAGCGGCAGATGGTAATGTTGGTGAAGGTATGTACAGAACTCCAAGTTGCTGCTTCCAAAATATCCTTGGTAGGTACTCCCCTGAGGTAGGCAGTTGAAGTGGATGTTGCCTGGTGGAGTGAGATCTAATGCTGCTAGGTACAGGTTTTCCATGGTATGTGTAGCAGAAACGTATACAATGTCCTATCCATTTTGAAATAGTCTGTTTTGAAATGGCTTTTCCCTGTGCTCCTGCAGCATATGCTACCAATAATTGCTCAGATTTTCTGAAAGCTTTGGTTTTGTCCAAGTAGAACCGTAACTGCCTGTGAATGTCCAAAGAGTGCAGTAGTCTCTCCCCTTTATTCTGTGGTTTAGGATAAAAAGTTGGCAGGTGAATAGTTTGGTTTAGAGCCACACTGGATACCACCTTTGGCATAAAAGTAGGGTTAGTTCTTAAAGACACCCTGTCCTGGTGGAAAATGAGGAAAGGTTCCACTGCCATTAGTGCCTGTAGTTCTGAAACTCTTCGTGCTGATGTTATTGCCAGGAGCAGAACAGTTTTCTAAGAGATATATTTTAATTCTGCTGTGTTGGCTGGCTCAAAAGGAGGTAAAGTTAGCTTCTCCAAAACAAAGTTGAGGTCCCAAGTTGGAGTAGGTGCTCTACGGGGCGGTCTTATGTTTTTAGCCCCTCTGAGGTACTGTTTTAACAGAGGATTAGAGAAAATTGGTGGATCCGTGTTGTAATCAACAGAGATGGCAGAGGCGTAGATCTTGATGGATGAGAAGGAAAGTCCTTTGTCCAGCATCTCAGTTAAGTATTGTAGTATCTGAGTAATGTTTGGGACAAGAGGGTCAAGGCCATGAGCTTGGTTCCAGGCACAGAATCTCTTCCATTTATCCGAATAGGCTTTCCTGGTACTAGGCCTTCTGGCCTCCAGAATGACATTCATAACAGCTGTGGAGAGAGGCATTGCTTGCTTAACTAAGGAATCTTCCATGCAGCTAGGTTTAAGGTCTTTAGCTGGTTGTGTAATATTTGTTTGTTGTGCTGAGTCAGCAGATGTGGGATTTGAGGCAAAATCCAGGGTGGTTCTTGTGCTAAGCTCCTTAGGATTGGGTACCAGTGCTGGCATGGCCAGTCTGGTGCAATCAGGATCATTTTTGGCTCTTCCTGCCTGGCTTTTATGAGTACCTTTGGCAGGAGAGGTAGTGGTGGGAAAGCATATACTTATAGGTTGTCCCAGCTGAATGAGAGGGCATCCACTTTCCATGCTTGTGGATGGTAGTTCCTTGTGCAGAATTTTTGTAGCTGGCAGTTTATTGGGGATGCAAACAGATCTATGTCCGGGCTCCACCATTTCTGTGTTATCATTCTGAATATTTGTGGATTCAACTCCCATTCGTGGGGATCCATGATGTTTCTGCTTAAGTCGTCTGCCAGTGTGTTTTTCTCTCCTGGCAGGAATTGTGCTTGCAGATGAACTTGAAGGTTTATAGCTGTGTTCCACAGGGTCATAGCTTGTCTGCATAGGGGGTAGGAGTGAGTGCCCCCTTGCTTGTTTATGTACCACATAATTGTGGTGCTGTCTGTCTTTAGTAGTAGTTGTCCTGGATGTAGCAGGTCCTTGAAAGCTATAAGCACATTTTGTACAGCTAGCATCTCTTTTTGATTGATGTGAAGATGCCTTTGTTCTGCGGGCCACGGGCCCTGAATACATTTGCCTGCCATGTGTGCTCCCCAGGCGTAATCCGATGCATCTGTTGTCAGTGTTTGCCTGGCTGTGGGTTGTGTAAAAGGCTGTCCCTTGTTTAGGTGACAAGCTTGAGCCCACCATTGAAACTCCTGTTGAAGGCAAGGGGATAGTGGTATAACTGTTTCCAAACTTTGACAGTGTTGAGACCATACATTCTTTAGGTACCATTGTAGTTTCCTCATATGCAGTCTGGCATATGGAATTAGTAGTATGCAGGATGCCATGTAACCCAAGGCCTGCAGAATTTTTCTTGCAGGGAGTTGGGTCTTTGTTGCCATCAATTGAAAGTATTGAGTCAGTTGTCCTTGTTTGTCTGGCATGAGATAAGCCATCTGGGCCGTTGTGTTCAAGCTGGCACCCAGGAATATAATCTCTTGTGAGGGCACTAGTTTTGATTTCTTTTTGTTTACTGTGTACCCCAGGCAACTTAATAACGTTTTTACAACCGCCAGATACTTTAGAAGAATATCTTTGCTCTCTGCTTGAATCAGGCAGTCGTCCAGGTACGGATAAATTTGAATTCCTTTCTGTCTGCAAAATGCAATTATTGGTGCCAGGCACTTTGTGAAGACCCTGGACGCAGTAGATAAGCCAAAGGGCAGTGCAGAGAATTGGTAGTGCATTGAACCTGCTATGAATCTGAGGTATCTTCTGCAATTTTGTCCGATAGCGACATGCAGGTATGCCTCTTTGAGGTCCAAAGTCACGAGCCAAGCTTTCTTGCCCAGCATGGGAAGAAGCTGCTGTAATGTCAAAATTTTGAATTTTGGAACATCCAGTTAAGTGTTTAGAGATGAAAGATCCAGAATGGGCCTCCAGGCTTTGTCCTTTCTGGGTACCAGAAAGAGTCTTGAGTAAAATCCTTGTTCTTTCTCCTGTGATGGTACCTTTTGAATAGCTTTCATATCCATGAGTGCTGTAATTTGTTTTTGAGCCTTGGCCCATTGATTTGGTGGCAGATTTGGCATTCCTTTTAACCTTGGCAGTGTGTGAAAGTGGAACCTGTAACCTTGAAATACAATGTTGAGAACCCATTTGTCTTTGGTGATCACTTGCCAATTGTGGTAGAAGAGTACCAGTTTTCCTCCCAAGGGGGCTGCCAAGAAGGATTTGTTTGGCAGCTGTAGTGGGAAGTCATTGGAGCTGCTTTTTATATGGTTTGGGCCCGTCTTCCCCTTCTTTCTGGCCTGATGTAACCCATTGTCGAGGCCTGTAAGGACCTTGTGTGTGACCTCTACCTCTTGGACGTCTGTATCTTCCCCTTTGAGGTCTGTCTGTAATTGGAAAGGACCAATTCTTAGTTGGCCAGTTTCTGCTAAATCTAGGAGGCTGAAGCTGTAAGAAATCCTTCACCGTTTGCATAGATTTTGCCTTATCCTCCATTTTCTTTAATACCTCTTCTGCCTTAACTCCAAATAACACATCCTGCTGCAAAGGTGCATCCAATAATTTTGCTTTAACATGATCTGGTAACATATGTTCTTTTAATCAAGCATGTCTTCTAATGACAGAGCCTGTAACTGCTGCTCTGCAGGAGACCTCTAGAGAATCAAAACCACATTGCAAAGTATTCTTTCCCACTTGTTCAGCTGCATGCAATAAATCCTGCATTTCTTTAAAATTAGGAGGATCTGATTCTGGAAGCATTTTTTTGTTTTAACTGAGACAGTAAAAATTGCTGATATTTTAGCATGTGAAACTGGCAATTTAAGGCTCTCATTGCTAAAGATGCAGATGTATATACTTTCTTTCCCCTTCTGTCTAAATCTCTGGAATCTCTGTCAGAGGGAACTGGATTCTTGGCTGATAAGGCCTTAACTCCTTTGGGTCCCCGAGAAATAGTTTTAGGGTCAGCTACAGGGCTTTTATACAGAAATTTATGTGAGTGAGGGACTCTGTAGTATCTGTCAGGTTTAACAGGGGCTGGAGGTAGGGAATCAGGATTTAAGCTGGATTCAGTATACACATCATTCACAATATCTAACACTGGCAGAATAGCAAGGGGTCTGTGTTGAGGTAATAAAAGGAAGTCTCTCAGCCTTTTCTTGGATTCTGAGCAATCCTGGCCTTCCCAGTGGAAATGCTCCCTCATGGTATGTAGGGTTTCCCCAAAGGAGTAGTCCTCAGGCAGTGAGGCTGATGGAATTAATTCCTCAGCATCAGAATCCTCATAAGGAGGTAAAGAGTATCCTACGTCTGAGGATGAATCAGAAGAGCTGGACACCTGGTCAGATGAGTCAGTCTGCATCCTGTCTAGGTCTTTTATCAGGAGGGGGATGGGACCCCCTGATCAGAGTGACTAGGTCTTTGGCCATTTTGAGCATTTGTTTCTTAGGCATGGAGGCCTGTCCTGGAGAATGCTGTATTTGTTTATTTGACTTTAAAGGAGGCTTAGACTTAGCTGAAGGTTTAATGCTTAACTGAGTAGGTCTGAAGACACCCTCTGTAGCTGTGGGTTGCTCAGCTACTCCGGATTCCTCTGTAAGGTTAGTCTCAGTAGGCTGAAGAACTTGTGCGTCTGAAGGCCCAGCCGTCTCCACGTGGGAGTCAGAGGCGGCTTGTGGTTCTACAGAAGCGGTTATCAGGGGCTGCGAAGGTGCCTCGCTGAAAACCGGAGAACCGGCAACTGGCCTAGAAGAGGCTTCGCCGGTTTTGGGCTTCGGATGCCTATCCTTGTCTTTGCGCTTTTTGTGTATTCTGGTCGTCGGAAGTTCCGACGGCATGGTATAATTGAATTTTCTACCAAAATAATATCGGGCAAAATCTAGTGCGCTTGTTAAACCTAGCACAAAACCGACAACCAGTAACGTTGTGGTCAGGGCCTAGGCATGGGATACAGTCGCAATGGAAATCCTTATGAGGTATTTGCTTCCCACAAGAAATACAGTTATTAACTTTTACTACAATCGGTCTGAGGCAAGAAAAAGTTTCCCCAACGGGATACTTAGCTTTGTAGAAGATTTCGGTTCTGGATTCGGAATGAAAATCTCAGGAGACGGCCGACCAGCACTTGCGAACTGCTTTTGCTTCTGGCACTGCACGGCAAGAAAGACTGAAGAAAATGGTGTTGGCTGTATCTTATATACCCCTGTCGCACTGACGTCAGGGAGGAGGCGACAGCAACCGACGCCGGACCAAGACTTTGGAACTCAGGCCGACTGGGGAACCGCCTGACGGCAGGATAACCCAAGTGTAATGACTGCAGCAGTGTAACACGATGAACATCAACTGTTACATTAAAGCTAGCAACTGCTGATCTGAAGAAAGTTAACTGAAAACTGATTAAACTTTGCTTCATTCAACAGGAGTAAAAGAGAAGACAACAGGAGGACAACTTAAATCAAAATGTGTTATAATGTCTCATTATTAAATTATAAACTAGACTATAGCAAAGCAAGAAAAATGCGAGAAAACAGTAAGGCATCAGATAAATATACAGGCAGGGCAAAGGGTCGGATATGATACAGTTCTCGACCACAAGAATTCTAAGACTACAAGAATGATATTTATGAAAAAATATTATAACTACACATGTGATGCCAGTCAATGAGGACTGCTGCTGACAAGAAATGTAATATTTAAAGAATATGAGCTGTATGTGGACCACATCTTATTATAAAGCTGTTTCCTTTAAAAGTGTCAGGGGTATTTTTTCACTTGTGACATGCAATAAATTTATGGTGCTTCCAGAACATATAGAGAAACATGTATTCTCTTTGTATTTTGAAGTTCTGAGCCATGGCTTTTTACATCACCGGTACGCTTTTACTCATTTTCACGACATTAAAAGTAAAAATACAAGTTCAGCTACTGATATTTCTGCAGATTTATTGCCAGGAATGAGGATTTTTTTTTAATGCTTCACAAACAAAAGTGGGGGCTACTAAAGAGATGAAAGAAGCTTTACAGCACCTTCACTCCTCATGCAGTGAATTTCCTTTAGTAATAATCCCATAAATGTCCAGATTCCACAGTAGACATCTAACTTTTACCAGTTATAACAAAAATGGGGTTGGGAGGGTGGCCTAATGGTTAAGGTATTTGCCTTACAAGATGTGGGGTTTGAGTCTCACAAGGGATAATTGGCTAGGCTTAAAATGGCTCGCAAGGGCAGTTAGCTTAGTACTAATCTATGAACCTATGAACATCACTGCATCATTAAGATTTCACACCAGTACAAAAGACCTTATAAGCAGAAACATGAACATTAGCTTTCTCATGAAACAATTCTTTCCACTCATATAGTTTTTATATTCAGTTGTCTATACTAGTGGGATCTTGTCTGCAAAACATAATGTGACATTTTTAAGCCTTTCTCATGTATTTACCAACATTTCAAGATCATCTACTAGAATATCTAACCACAAGGGAAAATAAGGACAAATCGAACACAGCTTTAAAAGAGGGAAAAATGCTTACTGTGTTAGGACAAAGCAGTGAGCACTTCTTGGTGTTCTAACCAAATCTACTCTCAAACAAACCTGCAGTGTTTTATCCCATCTACTCTGAATTTCATTCTTTTCTCATTCTAGTCATTATTCCGATCTATATATATATATATATATATATATATATATATATACACACACACACACACACATGCATATGTGTACTGTTATTCCACCCAGTTTGTACCTAACGGTTAGTTAAACCTGAAACTCTGTTCATTGTTCCTGCAGACAGCAAAGTACTTGTGCTGACTAACCTAGGTCAACCTGCTCATTAAAATGCATTCCACCTAAGAAGCAGTTCTACCAACTGGTCAGACTACATCAGACACTCACTATGGAGGATACCATGCAACACAAGAAGCAGGACAACGTCATAGCAAAATGTTATGCAAAATGCTTACATTAAGAACATGACACTTTTCTGCAAAAGTCAGTAGCTTTCTAGCACAAGACATTATAGTTCTCATATTTCAACAGTGTATTAAATATTATCACTCATCTACAGAAATTTAAGCAATGCATATCATGTACAGTTCATCCTGCATTCTGCATGTCTTCTCTGGACTTTTCATTATTATGTAAAACATGTCCAAGGCTGCAGTGCAGAACTAATCCCTGACACTTAAACTTTGTCCCTACTTCAAACTCTAATTCACTGCTGCAAGCTTGCCAATAACAAAAAGGTGAAAGTCTATCTTCTGATGGCAGAAATCAAATTCACTTACCACACAGAGAAGGGATCAAGGTATGCTGATTGCTTCTATTCTTTAAGTCAGAAAAGTACTGCTGCTAATCTGAAATTCATCCTTGTTCTTTACCCTAAGGACCAGTACTATAATGTAGGTAAGGTGGATGTGTAAGTTGATGACAACTTTCTCAGCTTTTTTTTCTGTCACAAATAAACATGTGGCTCACTAAGAGTACAAAACATACAAAGACCCCCTATCTGCATGTATCCTCGCATGAAGTTTGAGACTCAACCAATGATTTTCTTTTCATGTTGATTTATTCACATCCAGAAGTAACACACTGTTCTGCTAGGGGAACTCTTCAGCACGAAGGGTGGGGGTGGAATCTTCTACGCACATCTGCTCAAATGCAATTCACCAGTTTAATGCCAAATGATATGCAGGATATAATATTCCATTCCATTCACAAGTCAGTCGGTGCTGGCTGGAAGGCAACTTGGGTGCAACCTGAAATTATGCTGGTGATTATAAAAGTGACAAAGAATTGCTCATGAATGTCTGAAACTCTGGCAAATCTATTAGTATAGCAGTTGTAATACAGTTCATTAAGACGCAGTGAATGATGATTTCTAGACACAAAGCATCACCAAACTTGCCTTAATGGTACTGTATTCAGTGTTACCGAAAATTCTCTCCTTATGATCACCCAAACCAGGTTTCCTTTAACAAAAGTAGTGCTCAACTCCTCATAGTAAGCGCCTTACTAGTGAAACTGGGCTACTAGTTTCACAGTATCAATTTAAAATCATGGAATGGGTATTATCAGCTTCCTGATGAAGTCCACTGCACTACAGTTTGAAAAATAAATGCAGGTATTTTCCACCGAGATTCACAGCTGCTCTGAAAAACGCACATTAATGTACCTACTGAAAACTACATTTACATTTTTTTCCATTTTCTACTTCCAATAAGCTGCAAAACCACCATAGCAGCTCACCCTTATCTGAACATCCCTCAACAGTGTGTAATTACACCTCTCACACCTTGAGAACATGGGAGCCTTCTCACACTCGCATGCAAACAGTGGCATAAGCTGCACTAGTCTACTGTACTGTGAAGATGTGCCAAAGCCTGCAGGTTTACATACGAGAAGTACGTTATACACTACTATTATGAACTGCATCAGTACAGAAAGGGAAGGGGAAAACAGAGTTTCCTTTCTATAATCGCATTATTTTAAACAAGCCTTTCTAAAATAATGGCATTCTGTATCAATTTACCATTAAAGGTTTGTGGTCAAGGGTGTAGCCAGGCATATTCTTTGTACTCTACTCAGTATATTTTTTGCGAGCAAATATCAACATGTCTTTTTTTCAGGTTATATGTCTACAACCAAAAATGTTGGCATTTGTGGTGGAAGCGTTATGTCAGAAATGTTTGCAGATTAGGGTTAGAATAAAGACTAGGGAAGGGGACTGATTTAGTGTTGTGCATGTGTGTTGGCATATGTGATGTTTGTCCAATTGTTTTGTTTAGCGATAGTTTTATGGAACGGGTTTTTCCCAAAGGAATGTGTAGGGTTGAGGATTACGGGTAGGGTTAGCATATATTAGTAAGGTGGTGCACAGGAAAATGAAGCATCACTTCTCATCCTTACTAATGCATCTTAACCCTGCCCCCTAACCCCACACCTTACCTTAGGAAAAATCCAGTCCCCGTGGACTATGATGTTTGCAGATGACATTGTGATCTGTAGTGAGAGTAGGGAACAGGTGGAGGAGACCCTGGAGAGATGGAGATATGCTCTAGAGAGAAGAGGAATGAAGGTCAGCAGGACTAAGACAGAATATATGTGTGTGAATGAGAGGGAGGATAGAGGAATAGTGAGGATGCAAGGAGTAGAGGTGGCGAAGGTGGATGAGTTTAAATACTTGGGGTCAATAGTTCAGAGTAACGGTGAGTGTGGAAGAGAGGTAAAGAAGAGAGTACAGGCAGGATGAAGTGGGTGGAGAAGAGTGTCAGGGAATGATTTGTGAAAGACGAGTACCTGTAAGAGTGAAAGGGAAGGTCTACAAGAGGGTAGTGAGACCAGCTATGTTATATGGGTTGGAGACAGTGGCATTAACAAAAAGGCGGGAGTTTGAGCTGGATGTGGCAGAATTAAAGATGTTAAGATTTGCACTGGGTGTGACGAGGGTGGACAGGATTAGGCATAAGTATATTAGAGGTTCAGCCCAGGTTGGAAGTTTTGGAGACAAAGCCAGAGAGGCACGATTACGTTGGTTTGGACATGTGCTGAGGAGGGATGCTGAGTATATTGGGAAAAAGATGCTAAGTATGAAGCTATCAGGTAACAGGAAAAGAGGAAGGCCTAAGATAAAGTTTATGAATGTGGTGAGAGAGGACATGCAGGTGGCTGGTGTGACAGAGCAAGATGCAGAGGACAGTAAGAAATGGAAAACAGGTGATATGCTGTGGAGACCCCTAATGGGAACAGCTGAAAGAAGATCATGAGCCACTATTCAGTATGCATGTGAATGCCATCACATAAAGACAACTTGTAAATTGATCACTGGTATAAAATACTTGCTGTGGCCAAAGCACTACTGGTGTGCTGAATGTACTACCCTCATAGATGCCCTGAGTACACACAAACATACCTTGCTAGCAATATATATTTTAAAGCTGTTTTGTACTTCAGTTCACTTTAACTCACAGCATTTGCGCTCCACATACTTTAAAAAGTTGTATATCATGATAAGCATACCTCTCGACCTCTTAACATGAGAGATCTGGACAAAGACTAAAATAATGGGGGGACAAAGGCATAAAAATAGGGATAGATTTTAAACACTGTAGTTAGAAACTTAGAATGTTGCTAGAATAACAGTAATTATATTAGTGTGCATTTTCTGAAGGATATTAAGTCTGAAACTCAAATGTGCGTCATTATTAATGGCTTTAATCCTCAGTGAATTGCCAGAAATTTTATAAAGAACAGTCTAATAATATGAATCAAGTATCTTCACATTCTGCAAAAATTTGGACAGTTCAGAGGTGGTGATGATGAGATCGAGCTGATCTTCACAGGACCACAGTAATAATTGTTCTCTGATATTTGACAACTCATGTCTGTTGTTCAAGGTTTTGCATTAGCAAGCTCTGTTCACCGATATCATAGTCAGTCAATAAACACTTTCAGGCTGTTGTCCCAATTCACATTTGTACTACGGTAGTTTATCTACTCAGCATAACAATGATCTCAAACTTTAACTGGAAATCATTAAAAATAACATTGAAAAAGATGTTCAAAATTTTTAGTATGTGCTTAAATGGCATGACACACAATGACAATATTATAAAAAGCTTATATTTCCTCTGTCTTTTTTTTAATGCTAATTCTTCCTTGCTGCCTGCTGACCATCAGGTCATGCTTTGTTAGACAGCCATCCATTCAATGTAATGTGGTTTGGTCTTTAGCCATGCTGCCTCTAGTTGCTGATCCAAGCACCTACATGACCACAGGGACAATTCTATGCTCTCCACAGGGATGTGCACCCACCCACCCACACAAACACACCTCTACATGGGCACACCAAGCTCATGTTTCCCAGTCCTGTGGCCATTGTTATTTGTTATTGTGCAAGCCACCACTTGCATGGCTGACTGGGACCACCATTTTCCAATCCCCAGGAAGGGCAAGATGGCATGAGACACTCACTTCTAGCCCTCCCCTTCCTACTCTTCTTCCCAAACTCGAGATGTGTGGGTCACAGTGCACCACACAGCTGGGGTTTCCTGTCTGACTTTGTTATATGCACTGTTGCTTCTTGCTAAAGAAGAACAGACTAAAAAAACATGTATTTAATTTTCCTGCAATAATGAAATGCTACTTACTACTGTGGTATAGCTCAAAAAATAAGTTATGTACTCACCATAATATTCTATCTGCATTGTCTATTTTCATTCTTCCTCAACTCTTTGGTTCGGATGCGATCCAACTTGGCCACTTCTACCAGCTCGTGGATCATTAAAACTCTCGAGCTCCTCCCTTTCCCATAATGCCCTAGTCTGCAAACATACCTCCGATCTTTGGCATTGTAAAAGAATAAAACAACAGGATCTGGGACTCAATCAAAGGAACAATTGTTCCTCCAGCATCTTCAATCCTTCCAAAAAACAATAAGGAAGGGGTTGGTGGGATGGAAGTTGAGGAAGATGAAAATGGACAACACAGATGGAACGTTATAGTCGGCACATAAATTCTTTATTTGATGTTGTCAATTTTCATTCATTCTTCAACTCCTGGAACAGAATTCCCAGCTACCTAAACCCCGGGAGTACTCCAAGAAAGCATATTCATGAGAATTATTAAGCCAAAAGCAGCTCTTCCTTGAGAGACCAGATCCAATATATAATGTGCAATAAAGGTATGAGGATTAGCCCAAGTTGCAGCTGCACAAATATCATCCAATGAAGATTTAGACAAAAAATTTGAAGAAGTTGCCATAGATCTAGTGGAATGTACTTTTGGTGGTTTAGGTAAAGGCATGCCAAATTTGTTATAAACAAAGGTAATACAATCAGTTAACCATTTGGCTAAAGTCACTTTAGAAACTGGTTTGCCTAATTTTAAATCAAACAATTGTTCTGGTGCTTTAAAACTTTTTGGTTCTATCTAAATAAAACCGTAACTGTCTGTGAACCTCCAATAGGTATAACATAAGGAAGAAAGGACAGATAGGTTCACAAAGATACCCTATCCTTATGAAAGATCAGATAAGGAGGTTTAAAAGACAAGGCCTGTAATTCTGATGCTCATCAGGCAGAAATAACAGCTACTAAAAAGATAGTTTTCCAGGTTAAAAATTATAGCTCACTTTTAGCTGAAGGTTCAAATGGAGATTGGGTTAAAGTTTGTAACATTATGTTCAAATCCCAAGGAGGAGAAGGATCTTTAACTGGAGGTCCAAGTAGAAAAGCTCCTCTTAGAAAGGATCTGCAATGTTTGGATGATGCCACAGATGAGTTATCTGCTCCTATATGAAAATTGGAAATGGCAGACAACTGTACCTTTACAGTAGAAGAGCTAACGCAGTCATGAAAACTGAGGCTAAAAATTCCAGAACTTTAGGAATAAGAGCTAAAAAGGGATCTAAATTGTTGCGTTTATATTACGTTATCGAAAGATGAAAATAGCGAATGCTATTTCATCGAACCTAAAATATCTAAACCATATAATATCTTACAATCAGAAAAGCAAATTTTTTCCTAAGGAAAAAAATTGCTATTCCAAAACACATACAACACAAGCACACCTAAAAAACATCAATCCACACACATACACTTATAATCCTACAACTAATCCTACACTAAACTGTATATACACTATCTACTTACCTTAACCCAAACCCTAAGGTCCATCACTATCACACACTTACCTAACCCACGCCCTAACCCTAACTCACTTAACCCACCCCTACCCTAATTCACCTAACCCACGCCTTAACCCTAACTCACCTAACCCCGCACCCTAACTCACCAAACCCGCGCCCTAATCCTAACAACCACACAATCGCACACTTACCTAAACCCAACCCGTAAATTTCCACCACAGCGCTGAAAATAACAAAGCCGCAGAACAGGCCAACCAAATTATTTCCCTAGGAAAGAATTTGGTGTTCTCCAGCTTCGCTATTTTTAGCGTTCGCTCAAAACGGGTCAATATTAGAATATTTGAAGTTTTAAAACTTCGATGGTCTGATATAAACCCAAATTGTTTTGCTGTGCCCAAATGACATTTCTTTTCCATTTGCTTTTGTTAAATATGCTAGTGGAAGCTTTATGGGACAATAAAAGAATGTGACCGACAGGGGAGGAGAGCCTGGGCTATCTAGCAGTCAACAGAACTGAAGAAACTATGCAGTCAAATTTAGGCCTGGAATGTCTGTATAAATTGAGTCAGTCAGGTGAGACAGTAGGTCTGGAGTTGGATCCAGCGTCCATGTAGGGTGAAGAAGATGATGCCAAAGAAAGAGAAACCAAATTTGACAAGGACAATAAAGAGCAATGAGGATTTCTGTGCTCTTCAATCTGGATACTTTCTGAAGAAATTTGGGGATTAGGGGTAATGGAGGAAAGGCATAAAGGAGACTGGCGGGCTAATCATGAAGAACATCTCTCGGTGACTCCCCTGGTGGGGAGATGAGGGCAAAGAATCTGCTGCACTTGCTGTTGACAGCAGATGTGAAGAGATCACAGCACAGTAGGCCCCAGTGACGGAACATCTTCTCATCTTCTCTGCCATGTTCATGTTGAGAGACCACTCATGAGGCATCAGAATAAACTTGCTCAACTTTTTTGCAATTTCGTTGGTTTTCTCCAGAATGTGCATTGCCATCAGAAACTGACTGGATGAGATCAGCCACTGCCACACTCTTGGGCTTCTTGACACAGAGGGTAAGATTTTGTACCCCCTTGTTTGTTGATATACCAGACCACTGACATATTTTCGGTCTGAATCGCAATAGTCCCAGAGGGGAAAAGGTCTTAAAAAGCCTGAAATGCCAGAAGTACAGCTCTCATTTCCAGAACATTGATATGCATATTGGCCTCTTCAGGGGACCATATGTCTTGGACTGCCTTTCCCAGGAAATGCCCCAGAGTCAGTGATCACTATGGCCTTGGGCTGGGGGAAAACAAAGGGACGATCTTCTATTTTCTGACTGGAGTAAATCCACCACAGGAGGTATTTTTTGTCTGTTATCTTCATCTGGCTGGAAAAAGGTTGTTGAAGAATGGACCACTGAGTCGCTAGGATCCACTGAAAGATTCTCATGTTGTACCTTGCTAGTGGTACCAAATTGACTGCAGCAGACATTGAGCCCAACGTTTGAAGGACTGGTCGACCTGAAAGGGAAAAACTTTGAATAATCTTTTTGACCTGGAACTGAATGGCTTGAATCCTTGATACAGGGAGAGAAGCTGTCATAGACACTGTACTGAACAAGGCTCCAATGAACTCCAAATGCTTGAATTGGTTTGAATGGATATTTCCTGTGATTGATGGCAATTCCCTGATATGAACATAAATGGAGTACATAATCTTGTGCTTTGATCAGGTGATTCCTGGTTGGAGTGGTTATGAGCCAGTTGTCCAAATATGGAAACACTTGGAATCCCTGCAGCCTCAAGTGGGCTGCTACTACTGCTATACACTTGGTGAACACCCTGGGAGTTGTGGTGAGACCAAAGGGCAGTGCTTTGAATTGGTAATGACTGGCTCCCAGCTGGAAGTATAGATATTGACTGGGTCATCTGTTCATTTTGATATGACAGTACACATCCTGAAGACCTATGGAGCACATCCAGTCGTCTTTGTGCAGAAAAGGCAGAATGGACTGAACCGTGACCATCAGGATATTCGTGTACTGAATGGATTTGTTCAGATTGCTGAGATCCAGAATTGGTCTCCAGCGCCTTATTTTCTTTGGCACTAAAAAGAATCTTGAGTAGGTTCCAGACTCTCTCTGGTCTGGAGGGATTTCTTGGATGACACTTTTTTTAGCAGCTTGTTTAGTTCTGGTGCTGCTGTGTCCCTCTGACTGAGAGGAACATCGGAGATTTTCTTTAAAACCAGTGGAGCTGGATAGGAAAATGGTATGATACATACCTCCCAACCATACCAAATTAGTCGTTTTTTACCGAGTTATGGGGTCCAAATGAAGGGGTGCCATGATTCCCCAGTGGCACCCTTGCATTTCCGATTTTTTTCCTTTGTTTTTTTTTTTTTTTTTTTTCAAATATCGTGTTCTCAGAGCTGACATCATCACTTGCGCGATGACGTCAGCTCCATCAGGGCTACCAGCCAGTCGGAACTGAGCCCAAGGAGCTCACATCGTCATTTCCGGCTGGTCTGGCTGCAAATGCGAGAGGGAAATCAAGTGCAAGTGGTGGTCTGGCGCAAATAAGAGTGGGAAATCAAGTGCAAATGCGAGCACTTGTTTTGGATTTAACAGCAGCAGCACTCGCTTCATTTGGGGAATCAAGTGCAAATGTTCAATTGGATTAAAGGCACCACTCATTTTGGATTCAAGTAAGGAAAGTGTGCTCATTGTGGACTCAAGTAAGGTAAGGAGTGTGCGTGTGTGTGTGTGTGCGTGTGTGTGCGTGCATGTGATTGTGTGAGAGTGAAAATGGCCCCATGTAATACACCTAGTGGCTAGAGGTATTTAGGCTCAGTGACTATAGTCCCTAGCAACCACCATTTCTGAGCTTTGTCCAGATTTTTTTGTGCTAAGAGTTGAGAGCTATGGTGATTGACAAGTGAGAACTGAATTTGTATTCCCCCATTATTGGCTTTGTCCAGGTTTTTATACTAAGGGGTTGACAGCTATGGTGAGAAGTGAGAACTAAATTCACTAAATCATAGCCATTAAGTTTCAGTCTTCCTTTTTTCAGCAAACTACTGATCTGGCATAGTGGTATGTTGCTCTGACTGTAGTGCATAGGGTCCTGGGTTCAAGACTTGCCAATGGCATGCATGATGGTAATACAACATTTTATTCTAGCAACTTTTCAAAATTATACAAGCAATGTTTAAAATGTGCCCCTGGTTATTGACCTTTTGCCCCCAAAAAAAACTGAAGTTGAAAATAAGTGTGAGAAGCTGTGCAAGATGCCTACGGCTTACACTACTGTCACATTCTATTTATAGTGTGGGTGTGGAAGTAGAATTTTATGATGGAAATGTTCTGAATTGGACAGTTTTGTCATTATTGCTTCATGCATTTTGTTTCATTGCCTACAGTACAGCCTACTGGAAAAATGTACAAACAATAAATTTAAAATGCGCTCTGTCTAACAAGTGTGCGGTATTATACAAGGAATATAACTTAATATACTCAGGAAGGTGTATCAAAGAAAAGAACATATGTATGTTTCTTGTTTTGTGTGCAAGGGGCCAATGATTTAAACAGCCCAAAGGTAATCTTTTTCCACCACTGGCCAGATGCATTTGCTTTGGATGTGGTGTGGGTTTCAATGCTACTTCAATGAATGTGAGTTTCAAGGGCAGAGAAATTTTAATGCCAAGTCTATTTTCATTGTGAGACAATATTGCTTTGTTTAGCAGATATCTGTTAGTGTTTGTGCATTGCTGTGCTTCAAAATGTAAAAATAAAATCCAAACAATCATTGTAGAAGTAAAGCAGTATGCACACATTAGTGTTTATGGTAAATGGGGAGAAATCGCCAGGTAATGGGACATTGGAATGGCTGCAGGGGAACTTTGGTGTCATATTTTCGTTGTCTGTTCTTCAGTTTGCATTTGAAAGTTGGTATCCCACAATTCCATTGGAGTGGGGTTACGTAATTATGTATGCAAATTAGATGTTAATCAGCATACAGATCTGTACCTATTTTTCATGGGCCTTGTCCAGATTTTTGATGTTTCCAGGTTGAGAGGTATGGTATGATATAACCTCTGGATATTATCCTCTGCACCCATGAATCTTCTGTAATCTCTACCAAGGCTTTCTGGTGCACAGATAAAAGACTCCCGGCTGCCTCCAGAGATGGACAACTGGGCTTTCATTCAGGAGTGCTGATAGGACCTGTCAGAGAAAGTATCTCTAGATTCTTGGTTTTGCAGTCCTCCTCTGCCATGGGGACAGTGTTATCCACCCCCCCCCCACACTTGGGATTTCTTGAACCACATTATTTGTCCATCTTATTGATTCCTAGAGAAGGTTTGTTGAGGGGTTGAAAAATGCACACTCAACAGACAGGATTTTACCTTCCTGCTCACACCTAGAAGGGCCGCAATTAATGGGGCCAGCAAAAGAACTACAACAAGAAGGGACAGTACAACAAGAAAAAACATTGGTACTAATGTAGTTTGTGATAATTTACATGTGTTAAATTTGTCCAAACATGACATTTCTGATATGGTTATGTCTGTATTATGTCTTGGTCTCAAACTCATACCAACTGCCTTACCAACATTGCATGCACTTAAAAGTGAAATATTTTCTTTTAGTAGAAAACTGCATTTAATGTACTACTTTAAACAAGAGGGAGGGGTTGTGTTTAATGACCGTTATGAAAGTAGTGATGAGGATTCTTTTTATTCATGCTTGTCGTCTCCGGAAGATTTGTATGAGAATGATTTTAATGCCAACTGAATACTGATGCTATCTCTGTTAAAAGCCCTTTTATTCCACCTTTTTTAAATAATACCTTGCAAGGATTTTTTGCTACTCTTAATTTTGAGGTTGAAAACATGTACTGGTCCTGTATAGAGAAAAAGACTACCATATGTTTTAATTTAACTAAGCAGCAATGGCTAGCCCTATTGGAATTTGGTAATGATAAAAGATGGGTGGTTAAACCATCTGACAACGGCAACCAGATAGTAATCATGCACTTCACACAATACTTAGAGATGTGTTATAAACATTTGAATAATGTGAAAATTTATAGAAAATGTGATGTTTCTGATTACTTTGAAGCTATTAAGCAGTACCAACTTTTGTTAGACAAAGGTCTACAGCTGGGGTATTTCACCTCTAAGGATGTGGAAAAGAAGTGTGGAGTGGAAAAATGCTCTATGGCAGTTTTTTACTGCTTACCTAAAACACACAAAGGTTTAACTAACCTTAGTGGCAGACCTATAGTGTCTGCACAGAGGTATTTTTTGAAGAATATAAGTGTGTTATTACATGAACATCTTAAGAAATATGTCATGAGTACAGCCTCCTATATCAGGGACAGCCAGGACTTTTTGAACAAAATAAAGGGTAAAGTTTGGAATATGGACATGTTTTGGCTCTGTTTGGATGTCAAAAGTCTGTATACTAATATTAAGCATGAGATAGGGACTCGGGCTTGTTCCATTTTTTGGGGGACTCCCCTATGCCTCATTTTTTGATAGATTTACGAATTCATAGGCTATGTAGCCTCGATATGAGCTTTCATTTAGAGAAAGCTGAAGCAGAAAAAATGTTTATTAGAAGAGGCTATGATGTCCAGCTGGTCAGGGAAGCTAAACAAAAAATTGTGGACATGAGGTGTTTTGTTAACTCTCAGGGAGATTCTCATTACATCCGTGCTAGTGGAAAATATAATGTTTGTATTGGTGGAAATAAATCTACCAATACAGCTGTGAACAATGGAGAGCAGAAGAAAGTTTTCTTAGTGACAACTTATAATGATATAACTGAGGAGATAGTTAAAAAAGCATGCAGCTTGTGGCCTATGCTCCTAAAGGATACATTTTTGAACTCTGTACTACCTGATTTTGTGAGTATTGCATATAAAAGAGCTAGGAGTGCAGATAGGACCTGTCAGAGAAAGTATCTCTAGATCCTTGGTTTTGCAGTCCTCCTCTGCCATGGGGACAGTGTTATCCATCCCTCCTCTGCTCCAGGGATTTCTTGAACCACATTATTTGTCCATCTTATTGATTCCTAGAGAAGGTTTGTTGAGGGGTTGAAAAATGCACACACAGCAGATAGGATTTTACCTTCCTGCTCACACCTAGAGTGTGGGCCTTTTATTCTGGGACCAAATAAGGAACTTCTGTCAAAGGAAGCATTGACAAAAGAAGTTTCGAAGGGTTCCGCAAAGTCACACAAGTGTACACAGGCATTTCTTCTGATGGAAATGTCCAAACCTGCCTCCTGTGAGGTACCTTCTGCTGCCTGGGAGATAAGCTTCATGGACAAATTGGGAATGGACTGAAGGGTAGCCAGCTGCAAGGCAACAGTATTCTCAGCCTCAGAGGATATGGTCCCAGCAAGGATTTAGTAAGTTCCTTAATCAAATCCCACTGAAGTCTTGTGAAGTGTGCCATATAGTTCAGTGACCTAAGAGCAAAGGTTGCTGAAGCATAAACATGCTTCCCAAATCTGTCCAGTGCCTTAAACTCTATGTTAGGGGGTTGGACAGAGGAACTTTGTTCAGCTAGCTCCTTCTTTGTGGCCACAGCTACGACCATAACATCAACTGATACTCCCTTGCTCTAAAAGGTTCTGTCCTTAGGTGGAGCCATGATCCTATCTGGTCTCTTGGAGATAGGTTCAATGGTATCAGGATCCTTCAAGGGCCATCGAGATACCAAATCAATGAGCTCATCAGTGGTGGAGTCACCCAGGAGGTAAACGGGCCAGCTCCAAAATCCTCCAGCAATACAGACTCCTCTTGGGGAAGGGTTATTTGGAGACCAACCACCCCTTTGCTTTAAGAGTTCCAGAATATCTACAAATGAGACATTATCTGGTGGTGATGTTGGGGACCCTTCCCCCTCATCAAAGACAGTATCTTCTGTGACAGACTCTTATGGAGAGTCCAGATGCCTCCTTTTGCACATTTTCTTCTTTTGGTGGGATGCACTGGAGAAGTGTCAGTAGAAATTAGTATACCCTACTGGGTATCCTAGTAATTAACTTGGGCTGGCTGTCCCAGTGACACAGTTGGTTGAGGCTTAAGATGCAAAGACGAATAGGCCAGGGTAGTTGGAGCTGAAGTAGGAGAAGTCCGAACTCTAGGAATAGAGAAAGCTCTTTCCATTACTTTGAATGCAGATGGTCTTGGAGAGAAGGAAACCAATGGCTCTGTGAAGACATGCTTAAGCTCCATCCACCCTGAAGGCAGACTACTCGAAGAAGGAGTTCGAGCCGAGCTACCTAGCACCAAGGCTCAGAGGGGAAGAGATGGCTCCGACAACTTCAGAGTCAACTGCAACATCTCGGATCCGGCACCGGTTCTACGGCTCCAAGAGTTGTCCAGCTCCAAAGTGCTTGGTGCCAGTCCATTCAGAGATGCCACCAGAGTTGAATATATCAGTATCATCAGATCCAATGTGAACTCTAGAATCTTTGGATCTAATGGCTCTGAAACCAGTGGTCGGATCAGAGAAGGAACCACCAAGAGGGGGTAGTACTAATAATGGTCACTGGACCCAATGGGGTCAGAGCCAAAAGGGCCTCATTTGAATCTGCATCAAGATGAACTTTTTCATCATCCTATCCACATTTGCTTCAGTCAGACTTTTGGAAGAACGTGCTGAAGATGCTGTTGATGAAGGTCATGAATGCTGATGCCTCAGAAACTGCTCCAAGAATAGGGAAGGAAGCTTAGAAGAAATTGGATCTGGAGCCAGTAGCGGTGAATGGATCTGAGGAGATTTTCTGTTCTAGTCTTCAGATCTGAAGGGGTTGGATCTGAAGTCTTGGGTAATTCTGAAGGAGGTTTGAAATCCAGAGCCGAGGAAATGGTTGGGTCTGGGGGACACTTCCTAGAGTCCTTTTTATGGGTTTTCTTGGGGGTTTGGGTCCCAGATGATGTTGATTGATATTTAGAGGGGAGAAAAAGTACAGTTGTGTACACTTACCATAAATGTAGATGTTTGAGTGTATTCACTGTTGCAGTCATTGCACTTGGGTTATCTGCTTGCAGGTAGCCCTCAGTCGGCCTGATTAACAAAGTCTTGGGTCCTGCGTCGGTTGCTGTCCCTTCTTCCATGACGTCAGGTCGTCAGGGGTATAAAACATGCAGCCGATGCCATTACATCAGTTTTTTCTTTTCCCAGATGTCAGGTGTCCCCCTAATGGGAAGTAATTAAATATAAAAGTGCAATGATATACCAACAAAAAAAAGCAAATACACCAAAAAGCTTGTAAGCATAGTAAAGGAAAGTACAGGTATAACCAAAAGAAGTTAGGGGGCTGGAGGGAGGGTAACCAGGACTGCAACAGTGAATACACTAGAACATCTACATTTATGGTAAGTGTACACAACTGCACTATGTTCTTCATGTTTCACTGTTTCAGTCATTACAGTTGGGTAGATTCCCAAAGCTATGGTAGGGAGGAGGAATTTAAATAGCATTAGGACCAGCTATAAGGCCCTGCAAGACTGCAGTGGCAAAGCCAGCTTTGGATTTAGAGAAAATTGGCAAATGGTAATGTCTGGTGAAAGTGTGTACAAAACTCCAGGTAGCAGCTTCTAGGATGTCCCTGGTAGGGACACCTCTAAGAAAGGCTGTAGAGGTAGATGCAGCCCTGGTGGAGTGAGGTCTGATCCCCTGGAGGAAAGGTTTTCCATGGTGCTTATAACAGAAATGAATCCAATGGCCTATCCATTTAGAAATGGTTTGCTTTGAAATAGCCTTCCCCTCTGCCCCTGCAGCAAATGCCACCAGCAGTTGTTCAGATTTCATTTAAGGTTTAGTCCTGTCCAAGTAGAATCTAAGTTGTCTGTGCACATCTAAGGAATGCAATATCCTTCCCCCTTTGTTCTGTGGATTGGGAACGAAGGTTGTCAAATGAATGGGCTGATTAAGAGCCACAGTGGATACCACCTTGGGAAAGAAGGATGGATTGGTTCAAAGGGACACCCTGCCCGCACGAAAGATGATGAAAGGCTCCACTGCCATAAGGGCCTGTAATTCAGATACCCTTCTAGCTGAAGTGATTGCTAAAAGGAAAGCTGTTTTCCAAGAAAGAAATTTTAAGTCTGCAGTGGCAGCTGGCTCGAAAGGAGGTAGAGTGAGTTTCTCCAAAATAAAGTTAAGGTCCCAGGCTGGGGTTGGAGCTCTCCTGGGTGGTCTCAGATTTTTGGCCCCTCTGAGGAACTGTTTGAGCAGAGGATGAGAGAAGAGGAGAGGAGAGGTTTCTCTGTTATAATGAGATGAAACGGCTGAGGCGTGGATTTTAATTTAGGAAAAAGACAGGTCATTGTGAAGCATCTCAGTTATGTATTGTAAAATCTGAGGTAAATTGGGCGTTGCTGTGCTCATCCCTTCAGACTGGTTCCGGCAGAGAATCTTTTCCATTTTTCAGCATAAGATTTTCTAGTACTAGGCCTCCTTGCCTCTAAAATGATATCCATTACAGGTTTACTGAGGGATGGTAAAGGAGAGATTAGGTAATTAGCCAGGCTGCAAGTTCAGTGTTAGAAGCTGAGGGTGCAGAATCTGGTTCTCCAGCTGGGACAACAGGGAAGGAGTCTGAGGCAGGTGCCATGGGGATAACCGTGGCACACTGCATAGGAGGGGTACCAGTGTTGGCGTGGCCAGTCTGGAGCAATCAAAATCATCCTTGGTTTGTCCTGTTTGATTTTTAGTAGTACTTTGGAGAGCAGAGGCAGAGGGGGGGGGGCATAGAGTGATAGGTTTTTCCAGCTGAAAGACAGAGCATCCACTTTCCAGGCTTATTTGCGGGGAGTCCTTGTGCAGAATTTGTCCAATTGGTAGTTCTGGGGAGAGGCAAACAGGTCTATATCCAGGCTCCCCCATTTGCTTGTCAACTTGTTGAAAATCCTTGAATTCGGTTTCCATGCATGTGGGTCCATGAGGTTTCTGCTTAGTCCGTCTGACAGTGTATTTAATTTTCCTGGCAGGAATTGAGCTTGTAGGTGCACTTGGTTGCTCAAGGCTGTGTTCCACAATGCCATGGCTAGTCTGCAGAGGGGATAAGAATGTGTACCCCCCTGCTTGTTTATGTACCACATAACAGTGGTGTTGCCTGTCTTTACCATTAGTTGTCCTGGAAGAATGTGGTCCTTGAAGGCTGTCAAAGCATTCTGTACAGCTAACATTTCTTTTTGATTGATATGCTTGTGCATTTGACCTGGGTTCCATTTGCCGTGAATGCACTTCCCTGCCAGGTGACCCCCCCCCCCATGCATAGTCTGATGCGTCTGTTGTTAGGGTTTGGGTGGCAGGGGGTGGTGTGAAAGGTAGCCCCTTGTTTGGTGGCAGGCCTCTGTCCACCAAAGGAGCTCTAGGCATAGGCAAGGTATGATAGGAATCATTTCTTCTAGATCCTGGGAATGTTGACACCATAGGCGTTTTAGATACCACTGTAGTTTCCTCATATGCAGTCTTGCATATGGAATTAGAAGAATGCAGGAGGCCATGAACCCCAAGGCTTGCTGTATTTGTCTTGCAGATAGCAGGATTTTTGTGGCCACTTGTTTGAAGTAGGTTGTCCAATGAATTTGTTTCTCTGGCGTGAGTAAGCCATCTGGGAAGTTGTATTCAAGCTTGCTCCCAGGAATATAATTTGTTGACAGGGTACCAGGTGAGATTTCTTTTCATTTATGGTGTACCCTAGACAGGTTAAAACCCTTTGTACAAAGGCCAAATGATTCAAAAGTATGTCTTGGCTTTCTGCCTGAATTAGACAATCGTCCAAGTATGGGTATATTTGAATATTTCTTTGCCTGCAAAATGCAATAACTGGAGTTAAACACTTTGTGAATACCCTGGGCGCAGTAGATAAGCCAAAGGGCAGTGCAGAGAACTGATAGTGTGTGTAGCCTGCTTTGAAGTGAAGGTATCTTCTTAAAGATTCCCTGATTGGGACGTGCAGATATGCTTCTTTTAAATCTAATGTTGCCAACCAGGCACCTTTGCCTAGCATAGGAAGCAACTGGTGAAGAGTCAGCATCTTGAATTTTGGAATTTCTAAAAAGGTGTTTAGAGTAGACAGGTCAAGGATAGGATGCCATGAATTGTCTTTTCTGGGTACCAGGAAAAGTCTCGAGTAGAAACCTTGTCCCTTTTCCACTTCTGGTACCAACTGAATAGCCCCCATGCTTAAGAGAGAAAGTACTTGTTTTTGGGCCTCTGCCCACTGATTTGGGGGGAGGTCTGGCCACCCATTTGGTGTTGGCAACGTGTGGAAGTGAAATCTGTATCCCTGGGACACTATATTTAAAACCCATTTGTCCTGGGTAATGGAGCTTCCAGTTCTTTGCATGAAGAGCAATCTTTCCCCCCAAAGGGGCAGTCACTTATAAGTGCTTGGTAATTTTAAAAGGAAGTCACTGAGACAGTTTACCATAGGGGGAGTCTTATTACTCCCAGATTTGGAAATGGAGGCCCCCCACTGCTTAGTCCTGTGTGTCCCCTGGGACTGAAACTTGGGGTTTCTGCCGTGTCTGGGCTTGAGAAGACCTGGAAGGGGCTGGAAAGGACCAATTTTTAGAGGGCCAGTGCCTACTAAATCTAGGGGGCTGAACTTGTAAGAAATCTTTAACAGTTTGCATAGATTTAGCTTTATCTTCCATTTTTTTAAGAACTTCCTCAGCCTTGTTGCCAAACAGGCGATCCTGATTTAAGGGAGCATCCAACAATTTAGCTTTAACATGATCAGGTAAAGATTGCTCCTTAAGCCAAGCATGCCTTCTGAGCACAGACCCAGTAATAGCAGCCCTACAAGAGGCCTCTAATGAATCAAAACCACATTGCAAAGTATGTTTTCCAACTTGTTCAGCAGAATGCCTTAAATCCTGTAATTCTTTATTTTCCACACAATCAAGAATCAACATCATTTTCTGTTTAAGCAATCCAATAACATGTTGCTGATACTTTAACATATGAAAATGGCAGTTTAAAGCCCTAATGGCCAAGGTTGCAGAAGTGTAAACCTTCTTACCCCATCTATCTAGCACTCTGGAGTGTCTATCAGAAGGGCTATAATTTTTAGCAGTAGAAGCCTTAATGCCCTTGGGCCCCTAAGAAATAGTCTCTGGATCCACAACAGGATTTTTAAAAAGGAACTTGTGTGATTCAGGGACCCTGTAGTATCTGTCAGGTTTTCTTGGAGCAGGAGGCAAGGAATCAGGAGCCAAACTAGATTCAGAAACAGTATCATCAACAATGTCTAGTGCAGGAGGAATAGCTAAAGGCCTATGCTGAGGCAGGAGTAAGAAATCCCTGAGCCTCTTTTTTGAATCACAAAAATCCTGACTTTCCCAGTGGAAATGTTCCCTTACAGTATGCAAGGTTTCACCAAAAGAAAAATCCTCTGGAGGGGAAGCAGAGGGAATGAGTGTCCTCTGCATCAGAATCCTCATAAGTAGTTAAGGGCAAATCCAGATCATCAGAAGAATCAGAAAAAAAAGGATCCTGGTCAGAAGATTCATAAACAACTTCAGTCCTAGGCCTCTTAGAACTTAGAAGGGGGAGTTGGCTACCCTGATTAGAGTTATTAGATCTTCAGCCATTCTCATTTGTTTTTTAGGCATAGAAGCCTGAGCATGTGGCCTGGGCATTGTTTTTTTAGGCATGGTTCGAGATTTAGGCCTAAGTGAAGAAGGAGGCATCAGTTTAATATGCAAGTCCGTAGGCCTGAATATACCCTCCGAAGCCAGTGCCTGCACAGCGGCTCCAGACCCATTCATGGTAGAGACATCCACTGGTTCCATAGTTGAAGCATCTCACGAATGGGTCTCCATAGAGGCCTGCAAATCAGAAGTAGCGGGTATCAGGGGCTGCGAAAGCACCTCACTGAGTACCGGCTTACTGGCGACTAGTTTAGGAGAAGCTTCTTCGGCAGTTTTGGACCTCGGCGGACTGTCTCTGTCTTTATCTTTGCATTTTATCGGAATCCCGGTAGTCGGATGGTTAACTGATGACATTTCTGGATAATTAAACCGAGAACCGAAATATTTAGAGGCGAAAATATACCGACAACGGATACTGCGCTGATTAAATAAAGCACAAAACCAACAGCAAGGTACACTGTGGTCAGAGCCTAGGCAAGGAATACAGTACGAACGAAAATCTTTATGAGTTATTTGCTTTCCACAAGTAATGCAATTACTAACATCAATGAGGAGCAAGAAAAAGTTTTCCCAATGGGGTACTTAGCTTTAGTTGAAGACTTCGGTTCTGCAACTCAAACGAAAAGTTCAGGAGTCGGCCGACCAGCACTTGTGAAATGCTTCTGCTTCGGGCACTGCACGGCAAGAAAGACTGATGTAATGGCGTCAGCTGCATGTTTTATACCCCTGACGACCTGACGTCATGGAAGAAGGGACAGTAACTGACGCAGGACCCAAGACTTTGTTAATCAGGCTGACTGAGGGCTACCTGCAAGCAGATAACCCAAATGTAATGACTGCAACAGTGAAACACGAAGAACATCCTCTAAGTACTAATTTGTTTTTCCTGTCTTTAAGTGCCCTAGGGTTAAATTGCCTTACAGATATCACAACTGGAGTCAAGGTGCATTGGACCTAAACAATAGACACATTTATGCATTTGGAATTTGCATCAGACAAAGGTATCTTGTGGCCATAGGTCATATGTTTCTTGAAACTAGAAGGTTCCTCAGGCATTATACTATCGTGAGGACAAACTACATGAAAAGAGAAAGACTTTTTTTTAAAGGACAAAAGAGAGAGATAAGAAAAGGAAAGGAATACCAACAATGGTAAACATTTGATGCACTAAAAGTATGCTAAAGAGAAATACCAACGACAATCATTAAAGTTGCACAAGTAATGAAATAACTTACTGGAAAAAGGAAGGCAGCACTACAAAGTTATAAGAACTATCAAAGATATAAAAATATAAAGATATAAGAAAGATATACTAAATTTTGACTCTCAATACACAAAAAAATCACTAATCTCGAAAGTAAAACAGTGACCATGTCCATAGAGGAAGGTGGCAAATGAGATATGAGGTATGTTAGGAGACTAGGGAATTATGGGAAAAGGAGAAACTCGAGCTGACAGAAGCAGCTGAGTCATATTAGAGGATTGGAAACAAACCCAAAAGTTGAAGAAGGAATGAAAACTGATAACATCAGAACTGGTGTTTTATTAAACGATCAATTGGCTACCTAAGTGATATAATAACGTCCGCTTACATCCTGCACTTTCTGCATGATGGAACTGTGTTCAGTCTTGATAAACAGATGGCATTTACATACACTATTACAGATTCACACACACCCATAATGAGTGTTGTGTGTGTGTATATATATATATACACATACACAGAGGCACATTTGTGCATGTTAACACTGCCACCGCTCACTGAATTGCTAACAGTAACATAGTGCTTGCTATAAGTCGTCTTTACTGCACTACATCGCAGCTGCAGTAGACAGATCTGGTACTCTGAACAGCTGTCTCTGAATCACTATTGTGTCTTTATGTTACTCAGAACCGGTTAATAATATCTATACAAATTGTGCATCGAGTGCTGTTCTAGGTGTGCAGTAACAATGCTTCTGAACCATCAGTGTGCAGATCTGTTTGAATTTCATATTTTCCAGTACACTCTACATGTTACAATGTGCTTGTTCTTCACACAGGGCATTTCTCCGAATTTCCTTCTTTAAGCATATTAACGCTCACTATTTCAAATCCACAACTGATTGACATGCAAACTCAATCAAAATTCTGTAAACTCCTACACTGCTGATACTTCAGCTGACTGTTAAAGATGCCTCAAGACATACCTAGCACTGCTGTTGGGAAAAGCACATATTTGTATCATACAAGACCTTACCACTGGATAATGTATATTTTTGTATCTTGTACTTAAAATAAAATTAATCCAAAGCCATTTCTACTACTTTCAGTCCATGTAATCTACTTAGATGGTAACAGAACTGCATAACATGAAAATATATACAGGCATGTATACACAGGGATAAAACACTTTCTGTTAGAGGGCAACACCAAACTCTTTACAATATAGTGTCCTAGAAATGTAGGTACCCCATATTTTGGCTGTATCAGGATAGACAAGATGGTATAGACAACACAATGCACAGAGCAAATCCTCATGTTTATAATGTGCAGTACCAAATATATGAAGACTACTGGTGTGGGACAGACTTTGGAAAGTCTATGTTTAATGTTCCTAATTTGGTCAAGGCAATACCATTCATTAAAAGAAAAAAAAAGTAAACACCATACATCAACGTACCAAACAGGAAAAACTCTGACCTGTTTTTTTTTTCTTCACTGTAAAAACCTGCACTATTTCATCTAAAAAAGACGACTAGGGCACTGTTAGAAAGAGACTTCATTTATGATTATTGTACTCCCTACTAAGAAGCAAATGCACTTATCTAACCAAGTCTTTTAGATAAAGGCACTAATTAGGTGGTTTGACATTTGGAACTATAACATTATCTAAATGGAATGGCTTACATAAACTGTCAAACATCCATTAGATGACAGACTGTTCAGTCCGCTTTCCATTAGTGTTTTGTTTGTTTAATGCAAAACAGTAAAATTCAGTTATGACAATGCTTTTGTTTTTTACCACTCTGCTGCATATACAAGTGTGTAAAGGCCATAATGCATAGAACTGGAAGAACCTCTGGCCTAAATCCAGTAAAAACTCTAAATTATGCTGCTTAAAAAAAAAATAAAGACTCATCCGATACAAGAAATTGCAGGCCAGCTATTCTACTGACATTGCAAATGCAATGACAGAGATTCTTTATCAAGCAGACAGAAATGGAATCTATGACAGTATGGTTTAGCAATCCAGCCTTCCTGAAGCAGTCAGAGAGGATTGTCTGACTACTCACACTGATAATGCATACAAAATAAGCTAAAGATGCATTCATTTTTAAGTGATTCTTCTCAGAACCACAATGAAATCTGCAGAAGAAAAGAGGTATGGAAGCTGTGGGAACTCTTAGTAGAATAATATGAAGTTCACTGAACCAGGAAGGCAGAAGATAACTGGCAAACAGGGTTAGGCTGGAGAAAAGCACAAACATTAATGGCATACTGCAAGGGTCATTAATGGATCAATCCTACTAAACATATTCATCAAATACACAAGAAAGGCAATGCAAGTGAAATATGCCTCTTGGCAGATGACACTATGGCTGTAAAAAGTCATAAATGTAAACAAAATGAATCAGTACAAGGACAACAAATCAGGAAAAATGGTCTCTGAAGTTTACTAATTAAACTTTCTTACTACATTAGCTGGGGTGCCTTCTCCAAGGAGTTTGTGTATCATTCCTGTGTCTGCATGAGTTTTTGTCTGGTGACCTATTTTCCCCTCATATTTCCAAAAATGGCTGTCCTGCAAAATGTCCATAAGGATGTTTGTGTGTGTGTGTGTGTGTGTGTGTGTGTGTGTGTGTGTGTGTGTGTGTTCGCATCCCTAACCACACTGATTTCCTACTGAGTATTAGAAAACGGAGATATGCTATGAGGGTGATACAACAAGAAATACATAATGTGATCCATACCACACCTCTAAAGATGCACCTAATTTTGTGCCACAAAGTAAAATATAATGCAGCAAGAAGTAATCAATCCATTAGAATTTATTCAAAATGATTTTAATCAGCTACATGTTTCTGTTTAATTTTCTATATTTGTAAAAAAAAAAAACAATAGGCATAAGTGGAAGCTATTTAAAGTCAAAACAATTCTATAAATGTAACATGTTTTCAGTAATCAATGAAGTGACCGCCTGCTGAAGAAATGAAACTGCAAGAAAAAATGTTGTGCAAACTTCACAATAAATTCTTACAGGTTTATAGGCAAGTACTAGGCTAGATGCAGCTGAGGGTCATTTTAATCTTAGCCAGTTTTCCTTTTTGTTCTCTAAATAACGTATCTCATTTGGTTATAGATTGGCCTTACCCATCCCATGGTAAATAATTATATATTACTGTTAATGAAAATAAGTGGGATCATAATATAGATCATTTGAGGGGAACCATGCATGGGATAAAGCTTTTAGGAGCTGCATCTCTTCATTAATAGTATAGGGGGCAGTCCTGGAATAAATTTTCTCTATCCCACTGACAGATCTAAGTAGCACTTAAAAATGGACAAGGATGAGCTTTTTATGTGGATGGTGAGTCTGTTCGACAGCATCATTATCCTCTGCAAAACATACCTGTCGTCCCTCCACACCATACTGTTGGTGTTGCATAAGAGGTTTAAATCCCTAGACTGAATATTTCTGATGTCGTTTGACTTGCTGATGTGCAGTAAATCCATCAATAATGGGTAAGAGGGTGCCTTGGATGCCAGACACAGGTCACCTCTTAGCAGTATGTAGGATACCAAGTATAATGACAGGGCTTTCAGTCAGTCCGTGTAGGACATGTTGTCATGTTATGACATGACAGGTCAAACTACTAGAGACACAGTAGAAATTTTACTTGCAACTACAGGTATGATAAATGCTGCTGTTAGAAAAATTAAAAATAGATTTTCATGGAATAAGATAATAGAACTGGTGCCAGTTGTACAGAATCAATGAAAAACAAACTAAATTTATCTCAGTTACCTTCAACAAAATGTCAGCAAGTGAACAGATCCTTTACCTGTGGTGAAAGTTTGCAGAGGTACTAATTCATAAACTGGAGGTAAATGTATCGGTTAAGATTAAAGATACTGGATGGCTGTCAGGCTGCAGAGAAACCTGCTGTAAAGCCAGTCAGCAACTGGGAGTGTTCTGAGAGAGGATGTGTGATGGATTATAGGATTTGTCCCACCTTGGTCAGACAGCCTGGACAACCACCAAGGAAAGTCTGTGATGGAAGACCTATTCTAGATCAAACACGAATGCCCAGAGATTCCTCGACTTCGTTAATGCCAATGCACTGTATCAGCTGGTCGACACCCCCACAAGAGGTGAAAATATCCTGGACCTGGTACTAACCAACATAAGTAGCCACTGCAGCGCCCCTACAGTGTCATGCTCCTTGGTAAGATCCGACCATAAAGCAATCACTTTTGAAGTCACCATCACCCCTGACCCCCCTCCCCCCTTGCCACGGTCGAACAAAAAAGTTTTTCCAAAGCTGACTACACCCTCCTGAGAGCAGGTATAAGCAGCTTCACAGCCACCATCCCTTCAGTTGGATCAAGCACTAATGTCCAAGCCTACATCAAAAAACTATATGAGCACCTATATAGCTGCATGGAGTCAGCAATAGTTGACAGCACCAAATCATCTTCAAGGAAGAGTAAACCTGTCTGGTGGACAGCAGCAATAAACAAACTCTATAATAAAAGAAAAAAAATTATTGTCCAGGACCAAGAAGGAGCAGGTGCCAAGTTGGAAGTAATCTCTCCTTTATCTGAACAAGCAAATAAGGTCACTGGTGAAATCCTCTAAGGCTAACTTTGAGTCCAAATTGGCCACATCCACTAAGGGCAATCACAAGGCCTTCTTTGCATACATCCACAATCTCAAATGTAAATCCCAAATCTGTTCTGAATTGGTGGTCAAGAATACCACATACACAAACGCCGTAGATCTAGCCACCCTGCTGGAAGACAAGTTCACTGAAAACTTCACCCCCCTCCCCCCCGTCCCCCATCAATAAACCGGGACATCCTCACCACCTGCCCCCTCCACTCATCACCAGGGAGCAGGTTATTAATGTCCACTCAAAGACAAAAAAATACAGATTCATGGGACCAGACAACATCCCTGGCTGTGTCCTACGTGAACTCAGGCAAGAGCTCTCAGCACGACTAGGTACCCTAGTCAACCAAAGCCTGTGCATCGGCTTCTGCCCAGCAGAATGGAGGACAGCCACTGTCATCCCTCTGCACAAAGGTGGAGTGTCCACTGACCCAGGCAATTACAGGCCCATCAGCCTAACAACCCTGATCTGCAAGGCCATGGAATGCATATAATGGGCCTTATAAACAAGAACATTGGCAACTTCCAAATGCTTGATCCCACACAGTTTGGTTTTGTCAAAGGGAGATCATGACTGTTAAACTTGGTCGCCTTCTTCGAAACAGTCACCAAAGCCATGGATGAGGGCAAGACAGTGCACACCACCTACCCTGACCTAGCCAAAGCCTTCGAAACTATTCCCCACTCAGTCACAATAGATAAACTCTCCCAGCTAGGCATCAACCAATATGTTACCAGATGGGTGGCTAACTGGCTCACTGATAGAACTCACTCAGTCATAACAGGGGAAGTCACCTCTAGTAGTAGACCCATAACAAGCAGCGTACCCCAAGGATCGGTCTTTGGACCTCTGCAGTTTGGGATATAATTTTCTGTGGTGCAAGCCAAAACCAGTGGTCTGTGGCTGACAAAGTTTACAGATGACTGCAAGCTGGGCACTCTCATAAATTCCTCCTATTGATGTAAACATCCTCCAAGACAGCCTTACCCAAACTAATGACTGATGCCAGAAGCATGGCCTCAAATGGAATGCCAAGAAATGCATCATTATCCCATTTGGTGAAAATGGTGTCCCCACTAATTATCACATTAATAACAATGTACTAAGCACGCAATTAGTCATGAGGGACTTAGGCACCCAGGGTTGATAGCAACCTGACTTTTGACTACCATGTTGCCTCCATTGTACAGAAGGCTTTCTACATGGCCCAGCTCATAAGTAAGGGTATTTCATCCAGGACCAAGGAGTCCATAACGTCCCTGTACTCCTCCCTTATCAGACCCATTATTGAGTACAATGCCCCCTTCAGCATATACCTTGTCAAGCACATGCAGCAGATGGAGAGACCACAAAGGTTCATGACCAGGAAAATCCAGGGTCTCAAACACCTATCCTATGCAGATAGGCTAAAATCCCTGTCCCTCTACTCAGTCTCATACAGACTGCTCAGAGGTGACTTGTCTTTGGCATACAAGGCCATCTCAAACTCAGCCTCGATGGAGTTACTGCACATCTGTAAGTCAAACTCTACTCATGCAACCCACATGTAAGGTGTCAGTCTGGTCTGTGACATTAATAGAACTTGTTGGCAGGATAGATTTGTGTCCCAATGACTCCCCATCTGTGGAATAGACTTCCTCTCCATGTCACGCAGAGTACCTCACTAGCCCTCTTTAAGAGGAACCTGGACTGGATGGGAAACAGAAAATATACCCCTGGGATCCCACTTGTGTCCCTGCTGGACAGGGAAAACAGGTGCTGACTTTGTGGAACATGGCTAAAATTCTTGGCTAGGCTTAAAAGGGCCTCTGGGCCAATAGCCTAGTATCGTCCTATGAATCTACGTGGTATTGTACTAACATCTGAAGTAGTACTGATAATAACATTACAGAAAGCACACACACTATGTTTACAAAGTAAGTCAGAAAGACCAAGTCTGGGCAGTTCTATGCCAAAACAGTATTGTACCATACACTGGTTCAGCTCTCAAAGCTGTTCACAAGCTCCTGCTCAAGGAATTTGGATAGAGAGCAATATCAGAACCTAATGCCCATGACCAGATACTCATGGCTGTCTTCCAGAAGGCGTAGGACTTGTTAACTCCTGCTCTACTTAGACAACATGTTATGTCTATAGTGCCCACATATACTAACTGTCGCTGGGAAAAATATTCTTCTAGACTGAAGGGTAATAAAGGCCATATGCATCTTTACGATATTTGCAGACAGGTAACACTCCAAAGGAACAACATTCCCCTATAGGTCAAATATAAATTCTCTTCACATTCTAATATATATGCATCTGTGCTCACCTTCAGAAGATTTGCATAGAGAAAGCACTCCAAGGCGGCATCACGCACCTTATGGCCAAGCACCTTATAAATTCATTCTACATCCTAGGATAAACATACGTGTTCAAACATCAACAAACTGGTAGACAAAATTCACAAGCTTAGGACAACAAAGGAAGAACTAACTAGCAAGAGCTGCTTCAAGCTGTAAACACTTGAAATCATTCCATGAGAATTGCTAATTATGATGTGTAAATAAGCTAAAGGGACAAAAAAGTGCATACAAGCACAAGACCCTAGAAAGTACATGAGACATCAACAACAGGACCAAACTCCTGGATAATCAAACTGTGATATCTAGGTTTTGGCCTGACCTCCAAAAGACTGGTAATAGCAGTGGTCAAATTTAAATTCATCTTAACAAATACTTCATCTGTGATGGGCAGATGAGTTCTTGTTTACAATGAATCAAAGAAATGCCAACATAATAGTACTTACAGTTTGATATTTATTAACTTCAGTTCAGAAATACCCACCATAAACAATTCATCCAAAAGGCAGAAGTACAAGATTTCTAATCAAAACCGTAAATAACTTAAGAAAGGCTTAGGAATATCCTATATGAAAAACAGCCAAACTGAAACAGCTTTAGCTACAGGTAAAAATATCTACAAACCCAAACCTCAAAACAATTTTGCAATCCATGTGATTCTGATATGCTAATACAATTCCTACATGTTTATTGAATGTTTTGGCACCTCAGAAAAAGAAAGAGCATGAAATAGTAGAAAAAACTTTAAGCAAATAGGAGTAGGACTAGCTAACATAAATTAATAATTTACGATGTGTTTTAAGGAAGAAATGGATAATGCACAATTATGCTGATCCATTATAGATAGCAGAACCCCTCCTCCCCAAACTTAGAATACTGACAAGAAGAAAAACTTCCCTGAGCAGCAGCCAACCAGGTGAAGAAGATGAGATACAGAATTTTAACTATCTCCAGAAAATGAAATTAATAAATAATATCCAAGTCCCATTTACCAAGGTGGCTTCTAGGCACCCTAAGAGGTAGAAAATGGTGTAAAGCATCTCAATTCCCAGGTACTCAAAGATCAATGTCTAGCAGCTGGGGACTTGAGCAGCTTATAGACTGCATGTGCCACAACTCTCACTTTAACTCTAATGTGTGTGCAGGCAAGGTGTGGCAGCAGTGCAGAGAAAATGGAGTTGCCGCGCAATTTATGTTCAAGTAAACTAAGTCTGGCAATCACTACTAGGGAGAGGAAGTGGGTTGAGGTGTAGCTTAAGTTTTCAGGCAACAATTGGGAAGGGGATATAGGTTTAGGAAGCGGGAGGGAGTTTTAAGGTCAACAAGTGATTAGACACTTTAGATTTAGGGATGGGGTAGGGTTCTAACTTCAGGGTGGAATTAGGGACATTCATTTAGGAAGGAAAAGTAGAGTTTTAGGATTAGAGGAAATCAGGGGTGTTTGGTTTAGGGAAAGGGATGGAGTTTTAAGTTTTGGGAGTGATCAGGAGTGGAAGTCTGAGTGTGGGATAGGGTTAGGGACTGGGTGGGAGAGTTATGGTTAAAGTTAAGGCTCTGGTATGTCCATACATTTTAGTAGAGGTGGGTGGTGGGATAACTAGGTAATTGAGTAGGATCAGGCTACTGGGAGTTATAGGGCACACGCCATTTAGAGCATGAGCCAATGACAGAGTGTCGCAAGCTATTATCAACTGAGCATTTGCAGTAAATGCAACAGAAAGACTATTTTTCACCTCTGTCATATTTCTCTTAGAATATGAAGAAGGAAGTAGAAGGATGGAAGAAGCAAATACGCTAAACAGAAGCATAACTGTTAACTGTAGTACAAATTGTTCCTTACAATACAACTTTTGCAGGGACACTTCTAAATTCCTGCAAACCAAAAATGTTAACAGTGAAGAAAAAGAGCTAGCAAACTAGTAATTCTAAATAGAAGGCAAATCTACCGCTTTCAAAATGACACAAAAAATAGTTATGTCACCAAATGCTGTGTCACTTATTTTAAAAGACATCGCCCACTAAATGTCAAGTTTTTCTCATCACTAAGTATTTTTCTTTCCATTTATTCCAACCCATGAGTTTTAAATACAAAGAAAGCATAAGTAAAGATTGACTCGTTCTGTTTCCTTGTACCACATTCTGCAGTTTGTGCACATTGTTCTGACTTTGCATGGTACCTTGCAGAATTTTCTTCTAGTATTCATCACAGTATCTGCCGTATCACAAACAATTTATGATGAGAAAAGTAAGACATTGAAAGTACAGTTGTGTAAAATCTTACCGTAATGATAGATGTCCTTCTCTTCACTGTTGCAGTATTCATTACAGCAGGGATCCCTTTCCAAGGGTGGCCCAATGTCTGGCCAATATACCAAAGCCTTTAGTTTGCTTTAAGGTACTCCGTATGTCACACGTATACTCCTTGCGTAGTGTAAGGCAGAAAGGTGACATCCAGATGTACCATCCTCAGAACTGACAGCCCCAGTAGGAACGGCAGTCCAAGGAACAGAAAGTTAATCAGTACATCAAGAAGAGAAATGGACCAGGGGTGGAGGAAGGGAGGGAGTGAATACTGTAACAGCAAACAGAAGGATTTCTACAATTATAGTAAGATTTTACACAACTGTACTATGTCCTTCCATGTCACTGTTGTAGTATTCATTACACTAGGGAGCTCAGGAAAAAGAGTGGGAGGAGGAAGAACCAGCAGAGTCCTCTAGGAAGCCATGAAGGATGGCCCTTGCACAACCAGCTCTAGCTCTGGAGATTCCATCAAACTTGTGCTTGGTAAATGTATGCACAGAAGTGCAGGTAGCTGTTTCAAGAATAGGGTTAGTACCCAACCCTAGAAAAAAGCACCGAAGAAGCCACAACTCTAGTATAATGAGCCTTAAAGAAGAAGGATGGTTCTTACCATGAAAGGAATAACAAGAAGAAATAGTTTTAGATACGCAAGAAGAAATAATCTGCTTGGAGACAGCTAATCCTAAGGACCTAGGATGAAAGGAAACAAAGTGCTGATCAGATTTTCAAATAGTCTTAATCTTACCCAAATAAAATCTGAGTTGTCTATGCACATCCAACATGTGCAGCACCTTCTCACCGACAGACTGCGGAGAAGGGGAATAAGTGGGCAAATTAATACACTGATTAAGGGACAACTCATTCACCACCTTGGGCATAAAAGAAAGATTAGTACACAAGGACACCCTGTCCTTACACAACACCAAAAAAGCAGGACAAGCCATAAGGGCTTGAAGCTCATATAGCTGTCTGGCAGAAGTAAGGGGTAACAAAAGTACAGTCTTCCAAGAGCAATGTTGCAAGAAAGCTGAATCTGCAGGCTCAAAATTTATTTTATTTTACATTTGTTTACAGGGGAGGTCTGACTAGACAGATTTGTCTGTTTTCAGCAGAGGCCTAGGGAGTAAATCCTCCAGAAACAATTACTAAGGTACTATACAGAAGATATTTACATTAGCATTGTGGTTTAAAAGGAGCCAGAGTCAGTTTTTCCAAAACAAAATTAAGATCCCAAGGAGGAGGAACAGACTTCCTGGGAGGCCTAATATGAAGGATGCCTTTAAGGAATTGTTTAGCTTCAAATCTAGAAGCTAAAGGAGGAGATAAAGACATACAAGCAGAGATAGCTGATAAGTGGGTCTTATCAGAAGAATAGGCCAAACCAGCATTGAGTAATTCACACAGATGAGAGAGAACCAAAGAAACATCCACAGAAAGTGGATCCAGGTTATGAGAAAGACACCAAATAGAAAATCTCTTCCATTTGGATAAGTAGGATTTCCTAGTAGTAGACTTCCTGGCCTCCTGCAGGACCTTTAGCACGTCCTCAGAAAAAAGGTGTCTACGAGGAATCAAAATCCTATCACCCACAGTGTTAATTGAAGAGTGGACAAATTAGGATGTATGACAGACCCTTGTCTTGTGCATGTAGGTCCACCCTGTAAGGTAACTTGTGATGATTGTCCTTTTCTAAATGCAGAAAAAGAGGGAACCAATGCTGTCTCGGCCAAAATGGAGCCATCAACAAGATTTTGTGAGCATTCTGTTCAATTCTGAACAGGACATTTAGAATCAGGGGAAAGGGAAGAGAAAGACTATAGAAATGTCCACCTTCCAAACCAGAGGATCTAGTACTTTGGCACAAAAAACTGAAGTTGTCTGTTCATAGGGGAGGCAAAAAGATCTATTTGAGGAGTACCCCACTGGTGGACAATGTCCAGAACCACATCCCTGTGAAGCATCCATTTGTGGGACTGAGTTAAGGACCTGCTCAGAGTGTCTGCCACAATATTTTGACCTGAGGGAATGTAAACTGCCTGAAGAGTCACATGAAACTAGACAGCAATTTCTCACACCAGAAATGGCAACTAGCAAAGTAGATAAGACCCCCCCCCCCACCTTCTGTTTGTTTACATACCACATCATTGTGGTATTGTCTGTAAACACATTGAAAAGTCCTTGGGAGAAGAGAGGATGAAAAGCATGAAGAGCCAGCAAAAGAGCTCTAATTTATTTGACACTGATGTGCTCTTTCTGTTGAATAGGCGACCGAACACCCTGGACCTTTAGGGAGCCAAATGCTACTCCCCATCCCACATCTGAAGTGTCTGTGAACAGATCCTGAGAGGGAAGAGGGGGATGAAAAGGAAGCCCTGGATTTAGAGACAACTGCTGGATCCACCTCTGAAGTTCATTCTTGAGACAAGGCAAAAGAGGAACTAGAAATTCAAGGGGAAAAGCATGTTGAAGCCAAACTGACTTAGAAACCAATGAAACTTTTTCATGTGGAGTTTGGCTAGAGGGAGCACAGGAAGGGTGGAGGCCATAAACCCCAGAGCTTTCAGAAATTCCCTGGCTGTTACAGAGGCCAGAGGAAGAAAAGTTTGAAAAAAGGAAATGGGTGTTATGGCTTCGGGGGCAGGCAGGGATGCCAACACAGGCATAGTCTTGATCCTGAACCCCAGAAAAACATGGTCCTGAGAAGGAGTTAGAAAATACTTTTTCAAGTTTATTGTGAACTCCAGGGTTTACTGAAGGGAAATGGCAAAATGAAGATTTTGCAACAAGATCTCTGGAGAGGATGTCTGAAACAGGAGGTCATCCAAGTAAGCCTTGGATCCCCTGAAGCCTACAAAAAGCAACCACAGGAGCATGGCATTTGGTAAATACCCTTGGGGCAGAAGAAAGGCCAAGGGGCAAAGCAGAGAACTGAAACATGCCAGGCAGTAACAGAGAAACACAAAAACTTCCTGAAAAGGGGGTGAATAGGGATATGGAGATAAGCATCCTTGAGATCCAGGCACACTATATAAGCCTGAGGAAGCAAAAGAGGGAACAAAGTCTAAAGGGACAACATTGAAAAAGTGGGCACCTTCAGAATAGTGTTTAGATGACAGAGGTCTAGAAATTGTCTCCAGGTACCCTCTTTCCTGGGCACTAGAGACATCCTGGAGTAAAACCCCCTCCCCCTTTGAGACACAGGAACCTCCTGAGTAGTACCCTCAGTGAAAAGATCTCAAAGCATCCCTGGAAAGAAAGACAGCTGTTCTTGTGGGGCTAAGGAATTCCCATAAAAAGGGGGAAGAGATTTCCCAACCACGTAACAGCCCTGGCAGATAATGGACAGAACCCAGGAATTCTGAGTAATCTTTAGCCAAACAGGAAGAGAAAGAGAAATAGAAAATGGCTGGGAAGAATAGGATAGTCAGACAGCACCTAATTTATCAGAAAAAAATTTCTGTGACACAGAAGTCTGAGCAGCCTTCGCAGGCGGAGCCTGCTTGCCATCCTTTTTACCCTTAGGAAGAGGATGAGATTGCCTGCAAACAAAGGCTGGCTTATTGGGGCAATTTCTCTTTAATTTTAGGCATAGGAGAAACAAACATATGTTTAAGTTCCTGTAAAGGCCTGCCCTTAACCTGAAGGGACTTAAATCAGCAGTACCTTCACCAAACAAGCATTTATTATCTAGTTTGGCATCCATCAACTTAGCCTTAATATCATCAAGCAAAGGTTGAAGCCAATGCCAAGAATACCTCATCATCACTGACCCAAACGGAGCAACTCTAGAAAAAGTATCTGCTGCATCATAACTACACTTGATGGAATTATGAGCCATCTGGGAGGAAGTGCCGAAAAAGTAAAGGGCAGAAGTTTTACCTTCAGAGTCTGGAAGACCAGAAATCACCTGACAGGCCTGAGAAAGCAGAGCCAACAAGCACATGGTCATTTGGGTCTGATAATTAACAGCCCTAAAAGTCAAAGTAGCAGAGAAATAAACCTTCTTGCCTAGATTCTCCATGTCTCTGCTGTCTTTTATCAGAAGAAAGTAACTTAGGAGAAGAAAGCAATTGAGGAGGTTTGTTAGAAGGTACTCTAAGAGGGGTCAGCAGAAGAATACTTGTACAAGAATTTACAGTCCTCAGGCACCCTATAGAACCTATCAAGTTTCTTGGGGGCAGGGGGGTGATAATCTGGAGCCTTAAAGGCATTAAAAAGCCATCCAAAGAAGCAGCCAAAATAGGAGGAACAGCAAAAGGTCTGGGAGAATCCATCAGGTGTGGTAGATTCCTCCGATCCATAATCCAAAGGAGAGAGAATCTGGGAGGAGTAAGCAAGGGATGCCTCATTTGAATCTGCGTCCTCCTCAGAGGAATCCTGTTCTCTAGATCTATTAGGGGTGGGGGTGGAGGACCAAGAGGGGGCTGGAACAGAAACTCCCTGAGGAGGTTTTAAAGCCATCAAAGCACTAAACAACCCTAAGTGAAGGACTGCCATTCACTCTGAGGATCCTTAGAAGATGAGGAAATATGTTTAGTCTTCTGCCTTTTCTTTAATGGAACATCTGCCTTATAAAATCTGGACAGCTCCGACCCCGGACGACATTCAGTAATTGTAGTAGGGACTTCTTCTCTAACTAAAATTTGAGGAACACCTCTAGGGCCCTCAGAGATAATCAGCTGTGGTTTCCCCTGAACGCCTGAAGTGGACGTCTACAATGCCTCCTTGGATGTGCTTAAGGTTGGTCCCCACTGGCCTCCAACCTGGTTGAGGCAGAAGAATCCAATGACGAAGCCAGGTGAACCTCCAGACGATCATTCGCCTTGGAAGGGAAATCCAGTGGAGGCTGTACAGCAGAAGATTCCAGCCCAGATTTCTTGGCCTTCTTCTTCACAGATGGCTGTCCCTCAGAGTCGTAGGTTCCCTCCATCATGTCTTTAGCAAGAATCTTAAGACACTGATTCTCAAGATAAAGTGCCAAAGAAGAAAGCCTACTATGAATGGCCTTGGAAAAAAAGGCCTGACAGAATAGCATGTATGATAACAAAAAAGTAAGCAGGCTGTAAGTACTCCAAACCACACTTATTTATTGTGAGCGCTTTCGTCAGAGACAATGCTCCAACTTCATCAGACAAAAGAAAAGACAACAATTAACCACTTTATATACTTACAAGTGGATGCAATTAAACCAATCACAAATTAATCATCAGTAAATTACATTCACTAGTTCATGTGGGGTTCTAAAAACATCTAACTCCATTATGGCAACAGTAAACAATTCAACTAATACAAGATATCTTCTCCATTAACAATGTGTAGAATTAAGACCATATACAAAACATATCAGAAACCTATACATAAATACATGCATATAATAAAAATATACGTTAAAAATTAACAAGGTATGATACCCTTTCAGCTAAAATACTAGGAGAGCTGAACACATAGTTGATACAAGTGTGTATAATTATAAAGTAAATATTAACGATTTTTACTTAATTATTCCTACATTTAAAAATGCAACTCATGTACATATATATATATATATATATATATACATACATATATATATATGTATGTGTGTGTGTGTGTGAATGAGAGACCAAAAAAACATGGTCCAGTATACAAGTATATATAAATATAATCTTATGGTAAATATGACACTTACTGCAGATAGGCAAACACCCACGGTGGTGGTGCTGCGGTAGCGTTGTCGCCTCACAGTAAGACGCTGTCCAGTTCGATTCTCAGCTAGAGCGTCTTCTGCGTGGAGACATGTGTGAATAGGTGTACCTTTGTTGAAGGTTGTGCGTCAGGGCTGGTAACTCGGCACATAAAAATCAACTACCAATCATTAGCGGACCGGAGTTCCGCTGTGGCGACCCCTAACCGGGAAAAGCCGAAAGACACAACAACAACTGCAGATAGGCAAACAAATGTCAATGTGACACAATGTAGAAAAGCAAACAAAATATACTTAAACACTTAGTTAGAAAAACTGTTATTTTACCAGTTTGTTCTTTTTTGGAGTTCTAGAATAGTATGTATGGTCATGCAAAGTGCCAAGGTAAAACAGACACTGTTTGTGACAGTTTTTATGTCAAATTTGCCTTCCACTCTGGCATTTACCCTTCTTGAATGACATGAAACCCCACAAGCAACAATATAGTAAAAGAAAGATAAGACAATAAAGCCCCAATGGGGCACTTATCTGTAACGGCTTTGTGAACCAGCAATAGAACGGATGTTTAGACTGATGATCAAAAGATGATGTTCAGACGGGAGGCATAGAAGTTCTGAGTATGGTACATCTGGACGTCACCTTTATGCCCTATGCCACGCATGGGGCATACGCGTGACATATGGCATACCTTAAAGCAACCTAAAGGTTTTGGAATACTGGCCGGACGTCAGGCCACACTTGACAGGGGATCCCTAGTATAATGAATACTGCAAAAGTGAAATGGTAGGACATCAAGTAAGGGGTAGCACCATCTAAGTCCTTTAACAACTTTAGAAAACAAAGGGAATAGTCAGGTCACCAATTCTAGCTACAGGGCCAATATAAATTCTTAAATTTAGGCAAAGACAGAAATGTCTTGGGGTGCATGGAGCACGCTGATTACACTCCGATATTCATAAAAAGACAAACTAGTTAAGCACCAGAATGGACAGCGACCCAAACCATAACAATGATAAGCACCCCCTGTGAAAGCTGTTAAGGTTGGTCCCATGCCAGCCTGTAAAATCTGCCTGCACTGACCAGCAAATGACAGTGGCAGAATAAAAAATTGCTTCTGCCTGCTATCCATGCCAGTAATGTGTTCCTACGTTCCTGTACTGAACTTAGAAACCTGCTAGAATAACAGGATTTGTGCTTGTACATATTTTCTGAAGTATATGAACTCTCAAAGTCCTATGAATTCTGTTATTTAGTGATGTCAATTCTCAGTGGTTTGTCTAAAAAACACAGATTATATGAGGATCAAACCAAAAATAATCTGGACATTCTGCAAAAATATGGACAATAGAGCAGCATGAAAGGTAAATGTAAACATAATGAACAGCATTACACTGCCCATTAAGTGCTGTGCAGCTTTGAAAGCCAGCAAAACACTTTGCGATTTGTCCCCATAACTAGTACTACATGGAGCAGATAAAGCTCCATGTATTACAAAGAATTATGATTGTCTCTCCGATTATAACCCTGAATTATGTGCTTTAGATACTGTACAACTCAGATGACTTTATGAGGACACAAGCAGCTGGTCTGATCTGATTTCTTTAGTTCTGTTTGGGTAAAAACATAATTGTGCATATCTAAAAGATGTAGCATGTATTCTCCTTTCTTTGCAAAATTTGGAAAGATGACCAGTAAATGAGTGGAATGGTTAATGTTAGATTCAGAAGTCACTTTCGGGGAGGAAGTTTGTCTGTAAAGTCACCTTGTCTTTATGGAAATTAATGTATGGAGTTTTTAATGAAACAGCCTGGAGTTCCGAAATTCTTTTTGTAGAAGTAATAGCTACTAAGAAGGGTGTTTTTCATAAACATTTTAAATCATTTTATGCTAAAGGTTGAAAGGGTTTACCTTGCAGAACCACATTCAAGTCCCAAGAAGGTAAAGGATCTTACTAAGGAAAAACGTGCCTTTCAAGAAAACTTTACATAACTTGGAAGAAGCCAAACACATTTTTTTATCTCCTGCATGAAAATTGGATATGGCTGCCAACTGTATTTTAATTCTAGAAAGACTAGCCCCTCCTTTGAAGAGAGCAGACAGAAAATTTTTTTATCTCCTGCATGAAAATTGGATATGGCTGCCAACTGTATTTTAATTCTAGAAAGACTAGCCCCTCCTTTGAAGAGAGCAGACAGAAAATCAAGAACAGAAGAGACAGGGGCAGTAAAGGGGTCAACATTGCTTCTTAATAGCCAATGGGAAAATCTTTTCCATTTGCTCTTGTAAACTTTCCTGAAGAAGTCTTTTTGTGAGGATAATAAAATGGTACATACTAGGGAAGAAAGTCTGGGATGTCTGGCATTTAACAGGACTAGAGAAACCATGTGGCTGGGATATATGGATGACTCATCCCTGAGGGGTGTGACAGGAGACCTGGAGTTGGGTCCAGTATCCAAGGAGGATAACGAAGGTGAGACCAAAGAAAGGGGAACCACACATTGTGAGGCCAGGAGGGGGCAATGAGGATGACTAAGCTCTTCGACTGAATTGCTTCCTGAAGGAATTTGGGGATTAAAGTAAGTGAGGGATAAGCGTAATGGAGATTGGATTGCCAAACATGGACTACAGAATCTCTCGGCGACTCCTCCTGAGGGGAGATCAGGGCAAAATACTTGCTATACTTGTTGTGTGGGGAAATGCAAAGACGTCGCAGTAAGTGTGGTCTCAACGACAAAAACTTTCCTCCACCACTGACTGACTGAAAGACCACTCCTGAGGCATCACAGTGGACCTGCTGAGTTTGTCCTCTAGTACGCTGGTTTTCCCCAGAATGTGCATTGCAACTAGAAAGCGGTTGTTGGAGGCTGGCCATTGCCACACTCTCACAGCCTAATGGTAGAGAGGGTAAGACTGAGTTCCCAACAGATTGTTGATGTACCAGACTAAAGACATGTTGTCAGTCTGAATTGCAAAAGTCCCTAGAGGAAGAGCATCTTGAAATTCCTACAACACTAATAGGGCTGCTCTCATCTCCAGGACACTGATATGCAAAATGGTCTCTTGGGGGGACCACGTTCCTTGGACAGTTCTTCCTAAGTAATGGCACCCCCACCCCAACTGGGAGACATCTGTAGTCACCGTGGCCATTGGAGGTGGTAAAACAAAGGGTCGGTCTAGGTAAATGTCATACAACTGGATCCACTAATGGATGTGGTGTTTGCAAATTGCTGTAAGCTTAACTGGAAAAGATAGGGGTTGTCAAAAAATAGACCACTGAACAGCTAGAGTCCATTGAAGAACACTCATATGGAAACATGCTAAAGGAAGTAGGATTACTGCTGCTGCTATACACCCCAATGCTTGAATGAATCTGGCTAGAGGAGTCAACTGGGCTAGAATCTGATGAACCTGAGATCTGAGTGTGTCTATGCGATGAGAAAGTAAAGAGGCAATTTGTGTTGACATGTTCAGATGAGTGCCAATAAACTCCAGGCTCTGTACTGCTGTCAAATTTGACTTGGCATAACTGATTTCTATCCATAGTGAGTGACAAATCTGAAGCAAATAGTCCCTGGATCCTTGAAGGCGATCCATAGTGGAAGCAGTGAGGAGTCAGTCACCTTGGCATGGAAACAGAGTACATTTAGTCGCAAGTGAGTTGCCACCACTGACATATATTTGGAGAACACCCTGGGGGCTGTGGTGGGTCCAAAGGGCAGGGTTCTAAATTGGTATGACTGGCTCCCAGCCGAAGGGAAGCACCTCTTTATTTTGATATGATAATACACATCCTAAAGATCTATGGAGCACATCCAATCATTCTTGTGAAGAAATGACAGAATGGACTGGACCATAACCATTTGGAACTTTGACTTTTTCACATACTGGTTCAGTTTGCTTAGATCCAAAAATGGTCTCAGGTACCCTGTCTTTTTTGAGTACTAAAAAGAAACATGAGTAAGTTCTGAATCCTGTTTGGTCAGGTGGGACCTCAGAGATAACTCTTGTCTAGCAGTTTTTGAATTTCTTGCACTGCTGCCTTTCTCTGACTGGGTGGAACATTGGGAATAGTCTTCCTTTTGTAGACTGGGAGCTTGTAAATGTTATGCATTAACCTCTGGATATTATTTTAGCACCCAGGTATCTTCTGTTATGGTAGCCCACGTGTCTGGGTGCAAGGATAATTTTGCCCCGACTTGCCTGTAGAGGTGGGTAGTCGGGCAGCACTTCAGGAGCACTGATACAGCCTATCCGGAAATGAATCATGGAAACCCTGATTTTACAGGCCTCCTCTGCCTTGAGGGTGGCATCTACCGTTAGAACTGCCTCTGAAGGAGTTGTCTGTGCAGGGATCTTGGAAAGGTCCCTGAGATTCTCGAAATCACATTTTCTTTCCACCTGAATGATTTTTAGAGAAGTCCGTTGAGGGGTAGAACACTTGATTCCTATGGCAGACAGCGTCTTTCCTTCTTGTTCATTACAGGTAAGCATTTATATCACAGATCAAACAAACAGATCAAAGGGACCACTGATGAAAGATGCCTTGGAAGGCTCAGCAAAATAGCATAGCCACATCCATCCATGTCTCCTTGTGGCAATGCCTGAAATGGCCACCCATAAGGTGCCTTCAGCTGCATGAGAGATCAACCTCATTGACACATTGGAAATTGATAAAAGAGTGGTCAGCTGAGAAGATGGGCATGGATTCAGAGAGAGAATTTGATAGTTCTTTGGTCAAATCTCTCTGAAGCTTTCCAAAGTGTGCCAGATAGTTAAGGGACCTCAAGGCAAATGTTGCTGAGGCAAAAACTTACTTTCTGAATCTGTCCAGCACCCTAGACTCTGTTTTGCAGGTGGACAGATGAGTTATGTTTTGCTAGCTCTTTCTTAGTGGCTGCCACCACCTCCCCTGCATTAACAGTGACTCCTTTACTCCAGTGAGATTTATCCTTAGGGGGCTAAGAATTTGTCAGGTTGAAGCAGTATTGGGTCAACAGAATCCAGCTCCTTCAATGACTGGTGAGAGACTAGATCAATAAACTCATCCCCAGGGGGGTTACATAAGAAGAAGATGGGCCAGAACCAAAAGCCTCCAAGAAATACTGACTCATCTGGAGAAGGATTATCAGAAGACCAACCACCTTTTTGCATATGGATCTCCAACATGTCTACAAAGGAGACGTCATCCGGTGGTGATCTAGGGGGCCATTTTCCTTCCTCAAAATCTGTATCTTCAGGGAGGATTCCAATGGGGAGTCTACGTGCCTGCTCTTGGACATTCTCTTCCAGTGGATCTCCTTGGGGAAGATGTTTGGGGGAGGTGTCAGAGAGAGAGATTGGGAGTTCCTCTATGGAAACAAACTGGAAACTAAGTGGATGGCTGTCCCTGTGGAATGAAGGACTCAGAGCTCAGAACCAAGGAGGGAATAAGGGGAGGATCTGAAGGAAGACAGACCAGATCTCTTGAATGAGAAAAATCCCAATATACCACCTCAAAGGCAGGCAGACTTGGAGAAGCTGTGGTCATCCTCACCGGAGCAGAGACATCCAGTACGGGCCGATCAAGACTCTGGCCAGATCCTTGCCAGGGGGAGGGAACCAAGACTTAAGCTGTCCAGTGCCGAGGCTCCAAGGTGCAGGGATGGTTCTGATAACACTGGAATATGTCCTGGCCCCACAGATACAACTATTCGGTTCCAGGACCCATTCTGATCCAAAGGAGTAGGAGCAGAACTCATCAGGGATGCTGTCGGAGTTGAGGAAGTAATTCTCTTTGGATCTGACTCTGGAACACTTGGAGCTGTCAGATCCTGAGGCTCCAAGAATGAAGGACAAATCAGAGAAGGAGATGGCACTGTGTGAGTAGTGGCTGGAAGACTCATGGATCCAATAAGGGATGCAGCCGAGATGACCCCCCCCCCCCCCAATCTGGATCTGAGAAACTTTCACATTATCCTAGCCTGTCCCCTTTGGAAAACTTCTGGATGACCTGGTAAATGATGTGGTTGACTGGGGGCCTAGGCTGCTTCTTAGGAGTTTACATAAAATGGGAATGGAACCTAGGGGAGACCAGATCCAAAAGAAACTCAGGTAAACAAGCTCTAGGAGTGTACAATATACTAGGTTTCAGATCCGAAGGCGTTGGGATCCATAACCTGAGCTGTAGGGCTTGCTGATATAAAAAGCCAAAGTCAAACTAAACTTTATTGTCATTCAGAAATCACACAAGTGCAAAAACTGAACAAAATTCCATGTCTCCGGACTCAATGTGCAGACAACATACAGACTATTTTCACAGACATTTACACACATAACACCTAGCTATTACATCACAGACATTCAGGTAGACAAGACTAATATTTCACATAATTAGAAACACATTTTAACATTTTTCAAACTGAACACATACTTGCATGAGACTTTAGTATTGCACAGGTACTTGGTTAAGACATTACATTGATCCTTGCACAAAATGAGAAATTTGAGTATTGCACTATGGTTAATTTATGAATAATAATCATTTCCTAAATTTTAGGATCCAAAGATTTTGAATCTGGAGTGCAAACTTTCAGGTCTGATGAAGTCAGATCCAATATATTTTTTTTTTTTTTAGAAAGAAAAAATTACCAAGAATGGTAATTAAGAATTATCCTGTAAAAAGGTCAGGAAGGACAGAGAGGGTACAGAAAGAAGAAGTTACCAACTATGGTAAAGTTGGGAAAATATTATAAAGTTATAGTACAGACTCTCCTAATGCACATAAAGTAAACCAGAAATGAAGAGGGAGGTTGTAGTAAAGAAGAAGGAAATTTTAGAGAAGAAAGCTAAACTTTAACTTACAAAAACAGTTCACAGAAAAACTTGACAAAATGCGGCGAGAGAAGGACTCTATATCTGAGCACAATGGTGGCAAACGAGATCTGAGGTATTGATGATGGACTAGAGCATTACGGGTACAGGGAGAAGCTCGAGAGTTGGATCCAAAGTCTGAAGTATGTGGCTGAGTCGGAACCAAGGATCAGATCCATAACCCATTTGCTGAGGAAGAATGAAAAGGACATCAAATACTGTGTCTTAGTTTTTAATAACAATGCCTCTACAGAATGCGGAACTGCCATGTAGGTCCCATGCCCAAGAGTTAGGGAAGCCACCATTTCTACCAACGAAGCCATCGCTGCCACTGCCCTAAGGCAATACGAAAGGGCTGCAGCTACAGGATCAAGATTTGTACTGTAATAAGCAACAGGTCTAAAACCAGCATTGCTACATTGCGCTAATAATTCTAATGCAACTTTATTCCTTTCACAACAAAACAAGAAACACAAGTGCAGGAGGGTTTCAAAGTAGGATTTTTAGTTGAATAAAAGCTTGTTCATGGCAGCCTTGCCAGGGCAAATGTTCAGGAGGTATCTTTCTTTAATAATTCTAGCAATGGATTTACTTCTTCTTCTTGGTCTTTCAGCTTTTCCCGGTTAGGGGTCGCCACAGCGGAACTCTGGTCCGCTAATGATTGGTAGTGGATTTTTACGGTGCCGTGTTTCCAGCCCGATGCCCAACCTTCAAAGAAGGCACACCCATTCATGCACACACCTACTTGCATGTCTTTCAAACATCACTCGACCACGGGGAGGACATGCAGACTCCACACAGAAGACGCTCCAGCCGAGAATCGAACGGGAGAACCTCTTGCTGTGAGGCAGCAATGCTAACCGCTTTACCACTGCAGCCTCTGGTAATGGATTTACTACTTCTGCAAAATTCATAATTCATTATCAATACCCTGTCAGTACTAGGGATGCTCACAACTGTTTTAATGTGGTTAGACGTGGTGCAATCTGTAATGCAGCAATACATGAAAGTAAAGTTTGTCTAGAACCTTCTGAAATAAGATGTTCTACATAGTGAACTTGAGACTTCCACAAGTGTAATTTGTCCTTATTAACTTAAATCCGAATTCTGCTAGTTTAGCTAAAAGAAAGATAGTATCATGTCTGCAGTCATGAGGAGATTTGGAAGCTAACAGTAAGTCATCTATGTACTGAATTAAAGTACAGTCACATGGAAATTCAACCTTATCTAATTGTTTTTTTTTTTCATTTTCCTGGAGAAAAGAGTGGTAATCTAGTCCAAGTATATTTTTGTCCTTTATATATATATGCAAACAGATATTGGCTAACTTGGTGTATAGGAACTGACAATTTGAGTATAATGTGCGAGTCAGAATATATAATGGCAGATGGTACAACTGAATGCCGACAAATATATAGTTTACATTGTGCACTGAATGGCGGTGATTGTAAGTAGGTGGTACCTGTAGTGTATGGGATTCTGCCCAGTAAATCGGAAGAGTGTTATGACACCTTTTGGAGTTTGATACTGGAATTGTGCAATGAACATGATCTTAGACTTCTGCCTAACATGGTTTTGACAGATTTTGAATGTGCAGCGGTTAATTCTATTAGGAAGCATCTACCAAACACCTTAGCCAAGGAGGAACATTGCACTTGGCAGGAAACTTTGGTAGTAATCTGTCCTTTGCTATGTTATGCAAGGAAATACCTGCATTACCGTTTGTAGCACCTGTAGATATTAACAGTACCTTTGCAGAAATTGAAGCTGACATGCCGGAAGAGGGAAAGCCACTGTGTACCTTTTTTAAGGAACCCTACATCTATAACAGGCCATGTAGGTATGGTACGTGTGGCAATACATCAGAGAGATTGCCCCCTTTGTTTGATAGCTCCTTCTGGAACCAGCATGATACCTGTGGAATGGGATACCCTCATAGTCAGAATGCAGTAGAGGGATGGCACCGGAGACTCTGTAGTCTCATGGGGAAGAAAACGCTGTACCTGCTTGATATTTTACATGCGGTACAGCTTGAGCAGAATGTGGATGACCTAAGGTGTAGGCACTTGCTCTGTCTGCCTCCCTCCCCAAAAAGGAGATGATTGCTCAACAAGGAATCTACCTTTAGTAAGCTTCTGGCTAAAAGGAATGAGTTCACTGCTAGGGGATTTGTCAAGTTGGTTGCCAAATATTGCTTTTTTTCCATAGGAAAACAGCCGTTGGTATACTGTACATGTAAGGGACGTTATTTCCTGGTGATGTTATGGGTGTATTGCTCAGATACCAGCATATCTACTCCGTGAATGGCTGCTTTGGGACCATGGGACATTTATGTGGAGCACTCATTGGAAGTTTGCATTTCTTACAAGGTTTGGTTGAATTTATCTGTTTGGAAGCTTGGGAATTTTGGCACAGTGAAGTTCGAAAAATGTCGAAAAAAAAAGTCCACTAAATGATTTTCAACATTTTTCAAAATTCGCGCTTTGATTTTCGCTATTCCGAGTCGGACATATGATAATTCGCAATTGCCAGTAATGCTCATATGAAGGTAAACCTAACCCAGGAATGTGACTTTTCATCTGGCCATTTTTGTAATGAATGTACTGTTAAATTTGCTGCCTGCAGCTGTGACGTTAATCTAGTTGAATTATATTTTAGACTTCTAACTACAGATTCCTTCTCCTTATTTTTGGCTTCTTCTTGCCAGTCATTAAAAGCTAACCAAAAAGAGGATAGTACCTTATTACCTTTTTGTTTTAATATATCTTTTAAGATTTTCTAGAATTTTCTTATCAGAAGACCCTTTTTCCAGAAATTGTAAAGCTCCATCATTTTAGTGGGCACAGTCCATTTCACCAAGTAATTACACCTGTTTCTACCATTCTTATTAAACATATTTTTACAAATGGGCACTTATACCAAAGAGACCGACATGCGACTATAATTAGAAATCTACTCTCATACTAGTAAGGGGTTTTCTCAGTTCCTTTTCCTTTTTATTTAATTAGATCCAAGACTCACACATGAGAAGGACACACCATCCTTCGGATACAGACACAGTCTGCCCCCCTCTTATTTCTTGATTGGAACCTTGATGCACACAATTAAAGAACTTGTAGTATTAGTTTAACTGATTAATCTTGCATCCAGTTTCCAAGATTCTTGCAATTTACCCACTCACATACAATTATATCTAGTGTACAGATTATTAGTAAAGCTAACCTGTACAGACGATAAACTCTGCTAAAGGTGAGAAAAAAAATTCTCATCAACTACCACAGCAGAAACTTGCCTGACAGAAAACCTTTCGCAGTGGGCCCAATGGCAATTTCTGGGGGAGTCGCACACACACGGCTCAAAGAATCCAAGATTGTACAAAACCAAACTGTTAAGGTACAAAATAACCTTCATACAATAGAGCTCAGCAGAGAATAATAATCTTTACGGCAGAGAACACACGTATATGGGAGACTAGGAAATCAAGGCCCTGTCTCCTCAAACAATAGCACTTCAAATCATTTACACTATTTTTGATTAAATGCAACATTACTTTACAACTAAAATTCAGCCACTGACCAATTAACAATGAACACTACAGCATTATTTTTACTAACTAAGATTTCCTAGCGCTCGATCTGGACCTTTCCATATCAGGCACAAGTTTCCAATTCCAAAAGACAACTTTCTACACTTGCCATATTGGCAGGAAATAAATTATTAAAAGCAGACTAAAACAATCAGGAATCCATCTTGAAATGAAAACATATTTAAAATACAAACACTGACATGTTTCTTTCATTTTAAAATCTCCCTTCACAGCCGTCTTTTTTTTTTTTTTTTTTTTTTAAGAAAAAAAAAAATCATTTTTAAGAGCCTGTTATCAGTCACTGGCAACCAGAAAAATAAATTTTCAATATATCTCGTCAATCATGAGCAAACAGTCTCACACCTGTGTTTGGCAGTTTAACTCAGAGCAGCAAGGCTATGAGCAGCTAATAAACTTCATCTTGTAGTTCTGAGTTTGATTCCCTCGGTTTCTATTTGCCTGTTGTGCAACTCTATTCACTTGATCAGTCAGTTCTTCCATATCACTTTTAAAAAGTGACACTTGCACCTAGTGGTTTTAAAAAGTATACCTTGAACGAAAAATTTTGAACTCGAACAGCAGCGGCTACAGTTGCTGTTTCTATTCTATCAGTTAAATGTATCTGGAAAAAATCTTTTGGTAGATGGCATGTTAAGTCTTGATATAAAAATTTCACACTTTAAATGGCTCAAAAAGCATTATCAATCAAGCCAAATAAGCACAGAAACATATAAGGGAAGAAGTGCATACCTTGCAAGCTCTGGAAGCACAGAAAACTGACAGGTTCAGACAACTCTAAAATAGCCACTAATCTGAAATCCTTCAAGGTGAAAAAGAAGTGATATCCTTACCATAACTTTCCATCTGTGTTGTTGATCATTCATTCATTCATGTAGGATGGGCTTCGGTTCCATACAATGAACCGACTCGGCCGATATACAAGCTTGCGCCAGCCAAAAACACTTGAACTATGATTACCCATAGTGCCCCTCTCCCTGTCTCCTCAGATCGAGTTTGCCCATAAGAAAGAAAGCTGAGGTTTCATCTGAGCAAGAATACTACCAAATGACAAGAACCAAGTTTAAACCTCCTGGAGTCTTTTAGAGGGGGTAGGAGGGTGGGATGTCATGAATGAATGAAGGTCAACAACACAGATGGAACGTTATGGTAAGAACATAACTTCTTTATCCGATGTTGTTAATCTTCATTCATTCATGAAGGATGGGACAGAGACCCTAGCTACTTTATGTCCCGGGAGGTCCTATGGAAGGATATTCCTGAGCACCATTGAGCCAAAGGATGCTCTCTCCCTGGAAACAAAGTCCAATTTGTAATGAGTGATAAAGGTATGAGGAGTAGCCCAGGTGGCTGCTGTGCAAATATCATCCATAGAAGCTGTGGAATGGCAAGCTATCGAAGTAGCTACTGATCTAGTAGAATGTGCTTTGATTTTAGTGGTTAAATGTATTTTGTTCTCTTGATAAATAAAGGAAATGTAATCTGTCAACCATTTCACCAATGTGACTTTGGAAACAGATTTTCCCAACCTGGGTCTTGAAAAGGACAGGAATAATCGATCAGATTTTCAAAATGATTTAGCCCTGTCTAGACAGAAACGTAATTGTCTATGTACATCCAATAAGTGTAAACAATATTCTCCTTTATTAGAAAAATTTGTGAAGAAAACTAGTAGAGCAATGGATTGGTTAATATGTAATTCTTCGACAACTCTGGGTAGAATGGAAGGGTTAATCTGAAGTGATGCTCTCTCTTTGTGAAAAACTATGTAAGGATGTCTTGCAGACAGAGTCTGTAGTTCCGAAATTCTTCTTCTTCCTGAGGTGTTGGCTACCAAGAATAAGGTCTTCCAAGACAAAAATTTCATATCACAAAACACCAAAGAAAAAAATAATAGAATGAATAAATCCAAGACACAGGATGGAGTACCACACAGCTTTAATCCTGGTACCTCAGTCTTTCGCCTTCAAGGGATATCTGAATGCAAATCACAGCAGCTTAAATACATTTAGCAATCATTCAATTTTCCAATGATTGTCAAAACATCCAACTATTTCAAGTGACCAGTGCTCATTCAGCATGAATACATTCCAATACACAAAATTCCCCTAATTTTCAAAAGCACAATCCTGATTTAACCCTCATGGAAATAAAGTACCATAACTAAAAATAAGGTTGTTTCTAATAAATTTAATTTATTGGCAAACACAGCCCCAGTACCACAATTACCAGTCGGCTGAGCCAATACACTACAAAATAGGGACTCACAATTTCCAGAATGAACCCTCACAAAATGATCTGCCACTGGACTAAAATTAATATCACCTCTTCTGATATTATGCAGGTGCTGCAAAACTCTAATTTTAACTTTTCTTTTGGTTTGCACTATCTAATATTTTACCTCATTGCATCCACATCCCAAAATGTAAATGACACCACATGATTGACAAATCTCTCTTGGGAAACCAATCTACATCCATTAATCATATTATTAGATATATTTTTTATCCTGTAACATACACTACATTTGCCACAGAGATAAGATCCCAAAGAGCTATTATGTCTCCGATTTGTAATGGGATGATTCATCAGTTCCTTAACATTTTTAAAGTTCACAAAAGAAAAGTATCATGTTGTGGAAATAAGGCACCTAATTTCTCATTTGCCATTATCATGGGCCATAATCTTGTGACCACTTGTTTTAGTGTGTCTGTTAAAAGACTAAACTTAGTGACATAAAATATTTTGTCTGCTGTCCCTCCCTCTGTGAATGTATATTGAGCCGTATGTTCCATAAAGTTATCCTCATGTCTTGGCTCCCTATACGTGATTCCACTCAACAATATGCTTTAGTGTCATTTAAAATAGACCTGGAATATCCCCGGGCCAATAGTCTTTCTTCCACTTCAATCAAAAATTTATCTTTGGCAGCTATTTCAGATGAATTCATCCACTCCCTTATAAATTCACCATAAGGTAATAACCTAATTAAATGGGTGGGATGCATGCTAGAGGCATGCAAAAAATTAACTGCAGTTTTCTTTCTAAATGGAATGTACTAAATGGCTCCCATATCATTAACAAAAAAACTGGACATCCAAAAAACAAATGGCACGAGGATCTTTGTGACAGCAGAACTGCAAACCATGAATATTAAAATTTAAAAGTACCTGGCTATGTAGGGGATTTTGTTTTTAGAATTGCAATTCTAAAAACAAAATCCCCTACATAGCCAGGTACTTTTAAAAGTTCCTGCCATTCATCCTTATTTAAATTAAAATGTTTACACTTGAATTTCCTAAATTCCTTTTCAATGTTATTTAACAGTAACTTTTCAAACAACGGTAATTGAGTGATTATGGACAGAACAGGATATAATATTTTTAAAGTGCCGAAAAGAAAAGCAACGTTGTGGAAATAAGGCACCCAATTTCTCATCTGCCATTATCATGGGTCATAATCTTGTGACCACTTGTTTTAGATCAGATTTTCGAAATGAGTTAGTCCTATGTAGATGAAAACATAATTGTCCATGTACATCCAATAAGCGCAAACAATATTCTCCTTTATTAGAAAAATTTGGGAAGAAAACTAGTAGAACAATGGATTGGTTAATATGCAAGTCCAAGACAACTTTGGGTAGAATGGAAGGGTTAGTCCAAAGTGATACTCCCTCTTTGTGAAAAACTATGTAAGGAGGTTTTGCAGACAGAGCCTGTAGTTCTGAATGGCTACCAAGAATAAGGTCTTCCAAGACAAAAATTTCATATCACAAAACACCAAAGAAAAAAATAATAGAATGAATAAATCCAAGACACAGGATAGAGTACCACACAGCTTTAATCCTGGTACCTCAGTTTTTCGCCTTCAAGGGATATCTGAATGCAAATCACAGCAGCTTAAATACATTTAGCAATCATTCAATTTTCCAATGACTGTCAAAACATCCAACTGTTTAAAGTGACCAATGCTCATTCAGGATGAATACATTCCAATACACAAAATTCCCCGAAATTTTCAGAAGAACTTTGATAAAAATAGGCAACAATATATATGGAAAAACATATAACCCAAATGACCAGAATTTTAGAAGGTCAAAACTACATCCTGATTTAACCCTCGTGGAAACAAAGTACCATAACTGAAAATAAAATTAACAGGATCAAAGCTGTGTGGTACTCCATGTACTCCTGTGCCTTGGATTTATTCAAAAATTTCATATCGCAAGTGGCCTAGGGTTCAAAGAGGAGACGGGTCAAAGTTTGTAGGACTAAAGTCAAATTCCAAGGTTCAAATGGATCTTTGAAGGGTAGTTTAATATGCAGGACTCCCTTCAAAAAAGTTTTACAGGGACAGTGAGACATGAGGGAGGAATCCTGGAAGCCATTATGGAAGTTGGAGATAGCTGCTAAATGAACCTGAATTGTAGAAGCTGATGCTCCTGAATGTAGTAGTGTTGATAGGTACTCCAACACGGAATCAATCAGAGCAGAGAAAGGATTCAGTTATTTCCCTCATGAACAGAAAACAAATCTATTCCATTTACTGGCATGAATTTTTCTGGTAGACAGTTTATGTGAAGCAAGAAGAATTTTACGAACAAGGGAAGACAAATTGTTATGCCTGGCAATTACTGGAAGTGGCAGTACCAAGCTGTCAGCGTGAGGTTCCATGGGTTTAGATGGATCAACCCCTGGGGATGAGACAGCAACCTGGGAGTTGGATCCAGAGTCCACAGTGGGTGAACCATGTGAGCGCAAAAGTAAGGAAACCAGACTTGTTGGGGCCAATACAGTGCAAAGAGGATCACTTTGCTCCTTAACCAAAAAGTGCTTTCTTTAGAAATTGTGTAATCAAAGGGAAGGGAGGGAAGGCATAAAGCAGTCCTGGGGGCCAGTCATGTACTAGATGTGCTACAGCATCCCTCTGGGACTCCCCATGAGGGGGAATTATGGCAAAGTAGCTGCTGCATTTGTGGTTGAAGAGGGAGGCGAATAGGTTGCAGCAAGGCTGGCCCCAGCGGTGGAAAATCTCCATCGCTACTTCTGGATTGAGGGACCAGGACCACTCGTGAGGCAGGAGAATGCATCTGCTCAGCTTGTCCATAATCACGTTGGAATTCCCAGGAATGTGCATTGCTATCAGAAAGGAGTTGAAAGATATCACCCATTGCCAAACTGATTTCCTTACACAAGGGGTAGTATCTGGTTCCCCCTTGTTTGTTGATGTACCAGACGACCGAAATGTTGTCCGACTGGATAGCAATTGTCCTGGACTGAAGGACATACTGAAAGGCTTGCAACACTAGAAGCACTGCCCTCAGTTCTAGGATGTTGCTATTAAAATTGGCCTCTACAGGGGGATCAAGTGCCTTGGATATCCGTCCCTAAAAATGCCCCCCACCCCATCAGGGACGCATCCATGGTCACTATGGTCTTGGGTTGAGGGGATGAGAAGGGAAGACTCCATAGTTCCATTTCTGGCTTCATCCACCAATTCAAGTCTTGTTTGCAACAGTTTGCAATGTGGATCAGATAGGACATGGGATGTGTCAATAGGAACCGCTGTGATGTTAGAAGCCATTGCAGTAATCTCATGTGGAGTCTTGCTAGAGGGACTATAGTAACGGTTGCTGCCAGAGACCCCAGTAGTTGCAGAACGGAATGAGCTGGAACCTTGTCCTGAGAGAGTTTCAACTCGGAGTTGGAATTTCAGTCTTTGAAGCCTGTGAAGAGAGAGAGAGAGAGAGAGAGAGACCAGGCAAGACCTTGTGTCGAGTGTTGCTCCAATGAATTCTAGACGTTGAGTGGGTTCTAATTTTGATTTGTCCCTGTTTATTGAGATCCCTAGGAGTTGTGCAAGACACAAGGTGCACTGTAAGGCCTGAAGCAGTAGATGCTTGATTTGGGAGGTAAGGAGCCAGTCGTCTAGCTATGGAAACACCCAGAATCCTTGCAGTCTCAAGTGAGCTGTTACTACTGCCATGCATTTGGTGAACACTCTGAGGGCTGTGGAGACACCAAAGGGCAACGCTCAAAATTTGTAATGATTGGCTCCCAGCCAGAAGCGGAGATATCTTCTGGAGCATTTGGCCATTTTTATGTGGTAGTACGCATCCTGAAGATTTATCGAGCCCATCCAGTTGTCTTTTTCCAGAAATGGAAGGAGAGACTGAACCGCGACCATCTATAATTTGGTATGTTTGATGAACTTGTTTAGGATGCTGAGGTCTAAAATCGGCCACCAGTCCCCTGTCTTTTTTGGCACTAAAAGGAATCTTAAGTAAAATCTGGATTCTATTTCGTCTGGTGGGACTGTCTGGATGACTCTTTTTTTAGAGCAGCTTTAAAACTTCTTGAGCCTTTGCGTCTTCTGACTGGGTGGAACTTCGGGGATTCTCCTTTGTGGCCTTGTGTAGAGATCAAAGGGGATATGGTAATCTCTGGACATTATCTTCTGCACCCAGGAATCAGTTACAGAATGCCAGGCTGAATGGTGCAGAGTGAATCTTCCCCTGACTGCTTCCAGAGGAAAGCAATCGGAGCTGTCTTCAGGAGCGCTGGTCGGGCTGCCCTGAGAAGGAATCTCTGGACCCCTGGTTAAGCGGGCCCCCTCTGCCTCTGGGAGGGTGTCTTCCTGATGAACCCCCCCCTCTGCACCCAGGGGGGGACTCACCATGTGTGTCACGGAAAGGCCATTGAGACTTCTTGAACCACATCTTTCCACTCCTCTGATTCCTAGAGTAGGATCATTGGTGGGGGTGGGGGGTGGTGGAAAAATGTACGCCCACAGCAGAAAGGGTCATGCCGTCCTTCTCACAACTGGCGAGCATGTCCTTAACTTTTGGCCTGAAAACAGAGGAAGCATCAACAGGAGCATTGATGAAGGAAGACTTGAAAGGGTCTGCAAAATCACATAAGCCCATCCCGGTCTGCCATCTCATAACACTTGCACTCATTGATCTGGCCGCCCCTTCAGTTTTGTGTGCGATCAACTGCATGGATGAGTTAAAAATGGACTCCAGGGTAGAGAGCTGTGAGGTAACTTTGCCACGTACCTCATCAGACACTTCTCTTGCTAGCGATCCTGAGAGTTCCATGATAAGGTCTCTCTGGAGGTGGGTAAAGTGTGCCAAATAGTTCAATGACCGTATGGCAAAGGTTGTTGAAGCGTAAACCTGCTTCCCTAGCCTGTCCATTGTCCAAGACTTCCTGTTTGGAGGATGGACAGCAGGACTCTCCTCTGCGAGTTCCTTCCTTGTTGCTGCCGCCACCACCATAGCATCTACTGCCAAGCCTTTGAACCAATGGGGATGATCCTCTGGGGTGATAACATTTTGTCCAGTGGACTGGCTCAACAGTGTCAGGGGCCTTCCAGGCAAGTTGCCCAATGAGCTTAACCAGCTCATCTGCAGGTGGGATCAGCCAGGAAGTAGAGGGTCAAGCATGGAACATATGCAAGAATACAGATTCCTCAGAGGAAGGGTTGGTGGGCTTCCAATCACCCCTCTGTTTCAAGATCTCCAATATGTCTCCAGAGGAGACATCTTCAGGGGGTGACTGTGGGGACCCTTCACCCTCATCGTAATCTGTACCTTCTGTGAGGGGCTCCTCAGGGGAGTCAATGCGCTTCCTGTTGCACAGTCTCTTACAGGGATGGCTCCTCAGGGGGATGTCTGAAGGTCTGAAGGGAACTCCATAGAGAAGGTGCCCTGCGGTAGGTTATCTTGCTGCTCCCATGCTCAATGTCCCAGTGTAGTGGACTGTGTCAGCTGTGGATCAGACATATAGACATGACATTCTGGAGCTGAAGGGGCCAGCTGTGAGCTTGCTGAAGCTAGTGCCCCCTGCATAACCTGAAAGGCAGGTCCACATGAAGAGGAATGGGAGCCCAGATCTGAGAAAGACAACCTTGGAACTGGGGTCACACCCTGCTCAGATGAGCCCACCTCCAGTAGAGGAGCTGTGAGAGGGCTTGGAATAGTCAGAGTAGCCAGAACCGTAGTTGGTGCCAAAGAAAACCCTAGAGCCGTACTAGGAGTCATGGTGCTGACAGACCAGCCATGATCTCAAGGGTGGATCGACTCCGATTGAGTCAAGGTCCACAGGGTCAGATCTGGAACCATGGTAAAGTCTACCAGTGGTACCGAGGAAGCTGGTACCAGGATGGGCATCGGTACGGGGAATTCCAATACATGTGGACAGGCTGAAGGAGGAATATAGGTAGGAGTCTGTGGAGAAAAACAAGAAGTTATATACTCACCATAACGTTCGATGCATGTAGTCCAACTCACCTCACATTCTTACCCATGAGTTTGGAGCCGAATGTCGGCTCTGACTCGGCCAAAACTTTTCTAGCTCAAAGTCCTTCTATTGGCTGGGCTAAGATGGTATCCCATGCTGCACTGCTCTATATCCCCAGATCTAGTTTGCTGCGAACACCAGCACTCATTCTCCATGCATGACAACACCCAAGGAAAGGAAGAACAAGCCAAGAATGAAGGGAGCTCTGAAACCAGACCTACCCTCCAGATCCTCCAGAAAGGGGGAAGGGGGGGGTAAGTAAGAATGTGAGGCGAGATGGACTACATACATCGAACGTTATGGTGAGTACATAACTTCTTGATGTTATGTAGTCCAATCTCACCTACATTCTTACCCGTGGGACAGCGTCCCTAGCACCTAAATCCTGGGAGGCTCAGCGGAAGATACTCCTGAGCACTGTGGAACCAAAGGAAGCCTGCCCCTAGATACCACATCTAACTTATAATGAGTAACAAAGGTGTAAGGAGATGCCCAAGTAGCCGCAGCACAAATATCATCCATAGACAATCTGACCTGATAGGCTGTAGATGTAGATGCAGACCGAGTAGAGTGAGCCTTCACTGGGAACGGTAAATCTTTACCCCCTGAGGAATAAATGAAAGAAATGTAACTGGAGATCCACCTGGACAGCGTGACCTTAGAGACAGGAGACCCAATTCTATTTTCTGGAAAGGAAACAAACAGCTGATCAGATTTTCTGAGGTCTTTGGTCCTGTGCAGATAAAAACGTAATTGTCTGTGTACATCCAATTGATGAAATTTAAATTCTGCCTTGTTGGAGAACTGGGGAAAAAACACTGGCAACTCAATAGATTGATTAAGGTTACTGATTGATGCCACTTTGGGAAGAAAGGAAGGGCTGGGTCTGAGAGAAACCCTGTCCTTATGAAAAATCAAATGAGGAGGTTTGATTGATAAGGCTTGAAGCTCTGAGATGCGTCTGGCTGACGTGATGGCTACTAAAAAGGCAGTCTTCCAAGTTAAGAATTTTAAATCACAAGTGGCAGCAGGCTCAAAGGGGGATGAAGTAAGAGCCTGTAGAACAAAAGTTAAATCCCAAGGCATGACAGGTTCCGATAACGGAGGACGAAGTAACAGAGTGCCCTTCAGAAAAGCCTTACAGAGTCTATGAGCCATCAGACTAGGTTCGTTTGCGACATGAAAGGTAGAAATCTCCGCCAATTGGACTTTAATGGTTGCAGCCACTGAACCCTGGTTAAAGAGCATACACAAGAACTCTAATACCGACGAAATTGGAGCCGTGTAAGGGTCAATCTTTTGGGTATGAGCCCAGATTGAAAACCTCTTACATTTACTGTAATAAATCTTCCTGATGGAAGGCTTATGAGAGGAAGATAAAATATGAACCACCTCCGGTGAGAAATGATGAAGCCTAACTAATGATGGAAGTGGAGTAGCCAGGCTGTCCGGGTCCAGGGTCCAGGGTCCGAAGAGAGGGATGCAGCTGCACTGACATGTGTGTCAATAAGTCTGGTTGTGGGTCCAGAATCCAAGGAGCGTCCATGAGATAGGGATGGAGAAAGGGGAACCAAATTTGACGAGGCCAGTGTGGAGCAATCAGAATCATTCTGCTTCCCAAAGCTTGCGCTTTCTGAATAACCTTTGACAGCAAGGGAACCGGAGGGAAGGCATATAGTAGACCGGAGGGCCAATCGTGGACTAGAACGTCCCTGGGTGACTCCCCCTGAGGGGGGATCAACGTGAAGTAGCTGCTGCATTTGGCATTGAGAGGACTGGCAAAGAGGTCGCAGCAAGGCTGACCCCACCTGCGGAAGATCTGTTCCGCAACTTGACAGTTCAGGGACCACTCATAAGGCATCAGAATAGCTCTGCTTAGCCTGTCTGCGATCACACTGGACTTCCCCGGAATGTGCATTGCCACCAGAAAACGTTGGGAAGACACTGCCCACTGCCACACTCGCATGGCCTCTCTGCAAAGGGGATAGGACTTGGTTCCTCCCTGCTTGTTCAGATACCACACCACTGACATATTGTCTGAGTGGATTGCAATAGTCATGAGTGGAAGAAAGCTCTGAAGTGCTTGCAATGCTAGTAACACAGCTCTCATCTCTAGGACATTGATATGCAGATGCATCTCGTGCTCTTGCCACGTGTCTTGGACTGTCCTGCCTAGATAATGCCCCCCCACCCCATCTGGGAGGCATCCGTGGTCACCGTGGCAATAGGGGACAGAGGAACGAAGGGCATTCCTGCATTCAGGTTGTCGGTGTGAAGCCACCAACTGAGATCCTGTTTGCACCTGTCCGTGAGTAGAATAGGGTAAGAAAGTGGAAGTCGTTGGAGAGACCACTAGGCAAAAAGTAGCCACTGAAGGAGTCTCATATGTAACCTTGTCAGAGGGACTAACATAATCGTCGCAGCCATTGTCCCCAATAGTTGGAGGACCCATCTTGCCTTCGCTCTTTCTCAGGGGGAGAAAGGCATGAACTAGGACTCTGATTCTTTCCTGTGGTAGAAACGCCCGCATGAGGATGGTGTCTAGTTCTGCGCCTATAAAAGTGACACACTGTGAGGGCAACAAGGCAGATTTTTCCCAGTTCAACATGATGCCCAGCTGTTGACACAGGTTTATAGTAGCGTCCCTGGTCTGAATTAGTAGATGCCTGGTGGTGGCAGTAAGGAGCCAATCGTCCAGATATGGAAACACTCGGAATCCCTGACGTCTCAAGTGAGCAGTCACTACTGCCATGCATTTCGTAAACACCCTGGGGGCTGTGGTGAGACCAAAGGGCAGGGCTCGAAACTGAAAATGACTGGCTCCCAGCCGGAAGTGTAGGTGACTTCTGGATGCCCTGTCCATCTTGATGTGGTAGTAAGCATCCTTGAGGTCGATGGAGCACATCCACACTTCTTTTCCCAACAATGGGAGAATAGACTGAAATGTGACCATTCGGAAGTTGGACTTTTGCATGTGGGTGTTCAAATGGCTGAGATCTAATATGGGTCTCAGGTCCCCTGTCCTTTTCGGCACCAAAAAGAATCTTGAGTAAGTCCCTAATCTGATCTGGTCTGAGGGGACATGTTGGATGGCTCCTTTTTCTAGCAGCTTTGAAACTTCTGAAGCTGCATAATCCCTTTGACTGGGTGGAACATCTGGGATTTTCTTGACTGGATGGGGATCTGACGAGAAGGGGATGACATATCCTCCGGAAATTATTCGTAGAACCCATTGGTCCTGGGTGATGTCTTGCCAGGCCTCCGGGTATAACGAGATTCGACCCCCGACTGGCTCTGGAAACGCACAGTCGGGCCTCCCATCAGGAGAGGCGGTAGGGGGGACCACGAAAAGAATCGCGGTCTCCCGAGTTGTGGGGGCCTCCTTGGCCTCTAGGGCGGCATCTCCCTGAATAACCACCCCCTCCTCTGTCTCTGGAGGGGGGCTCACACTGTGCACCGGGAAAATCCTCTGTGATTTCTTGAACCACATTTTGCCATCCTTCTGGGTCTTGGGATAAGGCCTAGACGGAAGGGAAAACCGGACTCCTACAGCAGACAGAGTTTTTCCCTCCTGCTCGCACCTGGTGAGGGTGTCTTTCACCTTGGTTCCGAACAGAGAGGAAAGATCGAAAGGGGTGTCGGTGAATGAAGACTTGAAGGCCTCTGCGAAATGACAAAGGCGCATCCAGGCCTGTCTCCAAAGAGCAACTCCTGAACTTGCTGCCCTACTCGCTCCATCGGCTGCATATGAGATCAGCCTCATGGAGGAGTCAACGATGGAATTGAGGGTAGACATCTGCGCATTAACATCTGGGTCTCCGCCTCAGAAACGTTACCCGTGAGAGTATCTCCAAGCTCCTTGAGGAGATCTCACTGGAGCCATGTAAAGTGAGATAAATAATTCAGTGACCATAAGGTAAAGGTCGCTGAAGAAAGGGTACGCTTCCTGTACTGGTCCATGGTCCTAGACTCCTTGTTAGGAGGATGGACGGTGGAAGAAGTCTCGACTAATTCCTTCTGAGTGGCCGCTGCCACCACCATGGCATCCACAGGGACTCCCTTGGACAGAAATTCCTTACCAGGAGGAGCAGACAAAAATTTATTGGGTCTCCTGGGGACTGGTTCCACAGAGTCAGGGGTCTCCCACACCCTTCGACAGACCCAATCCAGAAGCTCGTCGAAGGGTGGAGATACCCAGGAGGCAGAGGGCTGAGCACCAAAGGCCTTCAGGAAGACAGACTCCTCCTCGGAGGGGGCTTTGGATGGCCAGTCACCTCTTTGTTTCAAAATCTCTAGGATGTCAGAGAAAGGAACCCCTCCGATTCCTCGAGGTCGGTGTCTGATGTGAGAGACTCATCCTGGGAATCTATGTGCTTCCTCTTGCACGTCTTCTTTCTGGGTGGCTCCTCAGGCAAGGACTCTGTGGCGCCCACAGAAATGTGGGGACCACTCATGGGGGTACCCTGAGGCCTTGGGGCTCTGCTGTCTAGAGATAGGTGGCGAGGCCATCAGAGACCTGCACCGGTGTAGTAGGGGACACAGTAACCGACCCGCATGATGCTGCTGATGACCTGGCCAGCGCACTCCGCATGGCCTCAAAGGCCAGTCCGCCTGAGTCCGAGGAGTGACCAGCCTCCGAAACCATGACAGGAGTCAGACTTCCCCGCGCCAAAGCACCGAGAGGGAGACTAGGAACAGATAGGTGTCCCGGAGATGCTCCCTCAGGTTCGACCGAAGAATCCTGAGTCATGAATCCTGTGGTTGGCACCCACTGGGTCGGAGCTGATGTCGGCACAGATAAGCCAGAAGGGGCTGTCTGAACTGACCTAGGGACATCACACGGAGCTGAGTACTCTGGCTCCGAAAGCTGAGATACGCTCAGAGGAGGAAGTATCGAAGCAGGTTGAAGGATGGGCTCCGGAACCGACTGGGTCAGAGCCGAGAACAATTTTGCCAAAACCGGTGACTGAAGGAGTCTCTGCACCACTCTATCGACGTCCACATCTGACAAGGTCCTGGAGGATTTAGAGGATAGAGAGGGAGATCGAGACCTCCTCTCCGAAGGGGACCTGCGAGGAGGTGATGCTGGCCTAATGCTAAGCGATCGGCTCTGAATAGGTTCCAAAATGATTGGAGCTACTCTTTTGCTCAACCTCATGTACCAACTCTTTTGCTCAACGTTTTCTAGAATTCATATATTCCAACGCCTTGGATCAACTTATTCACACCCCCACCAGGGGCAGCAATATCCTAGACCTGGTCATTACCAACATGGGAAACCGATGTTCCACACCAGAGGTTAATTCCTCATTGGTCAGATCCAACCACAAGCTAATCAGCCTAGACATCCACATCCCACCCACAGCCCCAATTAGGGAAACCATCGTAAAAAACTTCTCAAAAGCCAACTTCACACTTCTTAAGACAGAAGTGGCAAACTTCATGACACCCATGCAGACGGACAACAGAGGTATGACTGCCGAATCCTACACAAATGCACTTTATAAGCACTTACACGAGTGCATGGATCATGCTATCCCTAATAGAACTAAGATGTTATCCTCCAAAAAAGGAAGCCAATCTGGTGGTCCTCTGCCATAAACAAACTCTACAACAGAAGAAAGAAACTGTTGCAAAAAAGAGTAAAATACCATGAACTAGAGAAACTCCCTGGTCAACCTCAGTAAGAAGCTGAGATCCCTCATAAAATCCTCCAAAGCTAGTTACGAAAACAAAATTGCCACTGACTCTAAAGACAACCACAAAGCATTCTATAGCTATGTCAAGAATCTAAATGGGAACACTCAGATCTGCTCTGAGTTACAGCATAATGGCACTAAATATACAGAACCAACTGATTTTGCCACCATCCTAGCAGATAGGTTCAGTGCTAACTTTACCCCTCTCTCACCCCCTAGAGGGCCCATCTCTATACTGAAAGAATGCAAAGTTCCTATAATCACGGCTGCACAGGTAAAAAACACACTCTCCAAAGCCAAGAACACAGCATCCATGGGACCTGACAATATCCCAGGCTGCATTCTACATGAACTACAGAATGAACCGGCACCCTACCTAAGTACCATGTTCAATCATAGCCTCACCTCAGGCTTTGTACCCACTGAATGGTGCACCGTGACAGTTATCCCACTCCACAAAGGGGGAGCCACGACGGACCATGGGAACTACCGCCCCATTAGCCTGACGAGCCTGGTCTGCAAGGCCATGGAACGTATCATCGTGGAACTCATAAACAAAGACATTGGTAATCTCCAAACTCTGGACCCTACTCAGTTTGGATTTGTAAAAGGCAGATCATGTCTCCTAAACCTGATTGACTTCTTTGAAGCAGTCACCAAAGCCATAGATGAGGGTAAAATGGTTCACACAGCTTATCTAGATCTCGCCAAGGCTTTCGACACCATTCCCCACTCTGGAATTATAGATAAGCTCACTAAACTAGGTATAAATCCCTATGTCACAAGATGGGTTGCCAACTGGCTCACGGACAGAACCCACACTGTGAAAGTGGCGGATTCCAAATCTGACATCAGACCAGTGACAAGTGGAGTACCACAGGGTTCAGTCCTGGGTCCTCTCCTGTTTGGTATCTACTTCTCTGAAGTGCAGGCCAACACAGAAGGTCTTTGGCTAACAAAGTTTGCAGATGACTGCAAACTAGGAGCCATAATCGAAACTCCTAACGATGTGGACAAACTACAAAAGGGCCTCACTGAGACAGATACTTGGTGTCAAAGCCCTGGCCTGAAGCTCAATGCCAAAAAGTGTACTGTCATCCCCTTTGGTAAAAACTCTGTACCCATAAACTGCCACATAGCTGGTAGTCTACTTAATGCCGAAAATGTGATAAGAGACCTTGGGGCACAGGTGGACAGTAGTCTCTCCTTTGATAACCACATCGCCACAGTGGTCAGGAAATCCTTCTACGTGGCTCATCTCATCAAAAAAGAATTCTCATCCAGAAAAAAAGAGGTCATTGTTCCCCTCTACTCATCACTCATTAGACCCATTATAGAGTACAACGCCCCTTTTGGTATGTACCTCACAAGACATCTACAACAACTGGAAAGACCACAGAAATACCTCACAAAGAGGATTACTGGCCTCAAACAGATGCCCTATGCAGACTCTCTCAAAAAACTACAGCTTTACTCCATCGCATATCGCCTACTCAGGGGCGATCTCTGCCTAACATACAAAGCTATGTCAAACCCAGAGCTGTTGGACATGCTCCATTTAAAGAAATCCCAATCCCTCCGAGCTACATGCTCTAGGGACCTTAACCTTGTCACCACAATAAACAGAACATGCTGGAGGGATAGATTCCTGTCCCAGAGACTTCCCATACTCTGGAACAGACTACCTATGTCAAACAGAGCTCCTCATTAGCACTCTTCAAGAAAAATCTTGATGATTGGATGGGAAATGGGAAATTCACCTCGGGGATCACTTCTGTGGCACTGCTTGACAGGGGCACAGGAAAATAATTTTCTTGGGTGGCGAAAGCCAGGGTACATTTTTTGGCTAGGCTTGTATGGGACCAACCAAGTATTTCCTGCACGTAGGGAGTTGCACGGCTAAGAACAATTGGATAGCAAAGAAAAAAACGCCAGCAACATGGATGGACTGTAGATGGTAGTTTATTGAGTTACGAATAAACTACTCAAACACCAAGTAAGTTCCACATACCGGTTTCGGCCCAGATTCAAACCAGCCTTCTTCAGTGTATAGCCATAGAACCAATCAACAATAGAGGTGTTTATATATGACATACAATTCCATGATTGGTTATATAAACCAGTGACTCAAGCTCATAAATATTAAACATATTATTGTGGATATCCATAACATGTTACCAAGTTTCTGAAAAATATACAATAACATATCATGCTCAAAAATGCAATCAAAATATATATATCAGTAAATTTACAATATTTTATAAGTATTCATTTAATCCTGGATTGAGTAGAGCACCAAGTTTGGTGATCCACTTTTTTTCCTTTTAGATCAAGTTTGGTGTGCCAACCCCCTTTGTTGGTTCTGTCACCAATAATTTTATCAATTATTGTAAAACGAAATTGTGCCTTATTATGTATCAATGTGTGTTTATATAATGCATTAGATGTTTTTTTTACATCTAATGTCACTCAAATGTTCTGATATCCGTAGCTTGACTGGTCGAGAGGTTTGTCCAACATAAAATGAATGGCAGCTGCAGTGTGCCATATAAATGGCCCAATCTGTGTTGCAATTTGCAAAAAATTTTATATCAAATACCTTATTGCTGCTTCTACTGGTAAACTCTTTTGTTGTTGTTATGAGTTTACAATTAACACAGTGACCGCAAGGGAAACAACCTATAAGTCTGTCACCCAAAATGGTTGTTTGATATATGTTTGATAGAGAAGATTCAAAATGGTGTTTGTAATGATTGAAATAACCCGCTAAATTTTTACCTTTTCGAAATGAAAATGAACATGTGTTGGGAACAATAGATTTAGTTTTAACATCTGCTTCAAGTATATTCCAATTTGCCTTAATGATGTTAATAAAGGTATTCGTGTTTCTACCATATGTGATAGTGAAACGTAATATGCTAGTCTTATTTGGTTTTTGCTTGTATTTTAACAAGTTAGATCTGTGTAGACCTGAGGCATGATTCAAAGCCATTGTAACATAACCTGAATTATAACCCCTGTTTCTAAACCTGGTACACAAATCTTGAGCATGATGACCAAAACTAACATTGTCAGAGCAAATTTCTTCTCATTCTGATGAATTGGGATTTAGGAATGTTTTTAGCAATGTGTTTTGGATGAAAGCTGGAGGCGTGGAGAATGGTATTATACTCAGGAAACTTCCTATAAGTTTCAGTTTTTAAAGTATTGTCCATATTCCTTGTTACCAAGACATCCAAAAAAGTTATAGATTTTTGATCATAACTGATGGTGAATTTGATTCCCCATTTGTTATCATTCAGATATTCTACAAATTCAAGGAGATATGGGATGTCCGATCTCCACACCATCCAGCAATCATCCAAATATCTACGCCAGATGTCAATATCAGGCAAAAAGAGGTTATGAGTAACATCATAGATCATAATGTGTTCCAAATAAGCCATAAATAGGTCAGCATATATGGGGGCAAAAGATGCCCCCATAGCTGTACCATTAATTTGCAAAAAACATTCCTGATTATAAAAGAAAACATTTTTGGTCAATACATGCTCCGTTATGTTTAACAATAAAGTATTGAATCCTGGTTGATACATATTGGATTGATGTAACCAGAATTCAATAGCATCAAGTCCGGCCCAGTGTGGAATACTTGTATACAATGAGCTCACATCCAAAGTACAGAGCCACCAGTTTGAATCTAACTGCATTTCATCGACAATACTCAAAAATTGGGTAGTGTCCTGTATGCGAGATCTCACATAAGGTAGTAAAGGTCTTAAATACATAGTCAAAAACTCAGAAAGTGGTTCTGTGAGTGAGCCCATGCCCGACACAATGGGCCTGCCTGGTGGATGGAAAAAGTCTTTGTGTACTTTTGGTAGAAAATAGATGTATTGTCTAATGGGGTCAGGAATTGTTAAATGGTTCAATGTTTTCTTGGATATGATGCCATTATCAAAAGCTGAATGTAAAAATTCATCAATTTGTTTTTTGAAAACTGGTGTGGGGTCCAGTGGCATCTTGGTGTAATACCGAGCATCATTTAACTGCTTATAAGCTTCATTATCGTAATGACTCCAATCTAACACAACCACTGCCCCTCCTTTATCTGCATTGATAATCACCAAATCCTTGTTACGTACTAGTTCTTCCAAACAAGACTGCTCAACATCTGTCATATTATTACACATAGGCAAGCCATGATTGTATTGTTAATGTAATTCATTTAGAACACTGTGTAAAAATAAATTCACAGTGGGGTGCATGGGGGGTGTAAATGATGAACTATGGTATTTAAAGAAATCCAATTGTGTTGAACCACCATTTTCTTTGTCCTGAAAAAATAACTTAAGATTCATTAATCTACAAAATGAAAATAAGTCCTTTGTGAAATTATCCTCAGACACAAAAAACCCAGGAATGAAAGACAGTCCTTTATTTAATAATGATATTTGTTCAGCTGTTAATGTGATTTTAGAAATATTATGTACATTGTTTACTTGTTCAACAACATTTGTAACAGGTTTTCCAGACTTGTGACTTTTTTTGTGCTTCCTGCCACCCCTCCTCCCTCTATGTTCCCTAAAGGGGATATATTGTTTTTCCGTTTGGGGGTTGGGGAATTCAAAGTGGACTGTGTCTCCGTGTCTGTCCCTGATGATGTATCATAATCTGTTGATTCTGCATTGGTACCCTTTGTTTTAAGTATGGATCTCGGGCGTTTCCTTTTAGATGAATATCTATTATTAGTCTTAATATGCCCTTCTTGAAATTTGACATGTCTGACATTTTTGAAAGGTTGCCCTTTTTCATAGTCCATGAGATCACGAGAAAATTTTTTGATTTTTCTCTCCTTCAAAATAGTTTCAAAACTCAATAATTCACTACTTAGTTTTGATAACAGAGCTGGAAAAAATGTCTCATTTTGATAATAGTTGCATTCTTGAATGGATTCAAGAACTAAGTTGGTCTCTTTATCAATAGTTCTGGTATAATAATCAGATAGGGAGCTAACAAACTTCATTGAATATTCCTGTTGAATTTTAGACCATTCAGTCATAAAGTTATCATCAGGATCTCCCACAAGTGGTTGAATTTTGACTCTGAGACCTCTTGGACAAATTCCTTTGGCTAAATATGCCTTCAGTAATTTGTGATGCCAAACACTAGATCTCAAAGCTTTCATATTTTTGTTTAAGTTTGCAAAAAGTGTTTCACATTTTTGTTCTGGTTTGATAGAAATAGTACTACCAGAAACCATGGTTTCATTGCCAATGCCAAAAGGTGCAAGGTCATCCTTATCTGATGATAGATCCAAAAGTATTTGGTTTAGATCCATAATTTTAATCTGTTTTTTAAATATAAGTTATTACCACGTCCTATAAATCCTAGACAATAATGGTCATTATAGTGAATGCATAAATAATGCACACTATCTCCACGTCAGATACAGGACAATAATGGTATAATAAAATGAACCAAAGTCCTAAATGAAAATAATGTTTGGCATCCAAATACCCAAAGAGACTCAATCAAGAAATCCTGTATAGAATTTTTTATAGAATTTTTTATAATTTTTTATAAGAGGTCTCAAAGTTCAAATATTCAACCGTTGTGTAAAAGCTGAAGGAAATTCAATGAAGTTACAAAATTTAATCAACTCTTTTATAGATATTCTGAGACCAAATTTGTTGCTAAGAAATGGTATATCAAATCTGACATCAGACCAGTGACAAGTGGAGTACCACAGGGTTCAGTCCTGGGTCCTCTCCTGTTTGGTATCTACTTCTCTGAAGTGCAGGCCAACACAGAAGGTCTTTGGCTAACAAAGTTTGCAGATGACTGCAAACTAGGAGCCATAATCGAAACTCCTAACGATGTGGACAAACTACAAAAGGGCCTCACTGAGACAGATACTTGGTGTCAAAGCCCTGGCCTGAAGCTCAATGCCAAAAAGTGTACTGTCATCCCCTTTGGTAAAAACTCTGTACCCATAAACTGCCACATAGCTGGTAGTCTACTTAATGCCGAAAATGTGATAAGAGACCTTGGGGCACAGGTGGACAGTAGTCTCTCCTTTGATAACCACATCGCCACAGTGGTCAGGAAATCCTTCTCATTGGCTCATCTCATCACAAAAGGATTCTCATCCAGAAAAAAAAGAGGTCATTGTTCCCTCTACTCATCACTCATTAGACCCATTATAGAGTACAACGCCCTTTTGGTATGTACCTCACAAGACATCTACAACAACTGGAAAGACCACAGAAATACCTCACAAAGAGGATTACTGGCCTCAAACAGATGCCCTATGCAGACTCTCTCAAAAAACTACAGCTTTACTCCATCGCATATCGCCTACTCAGGGGCGATCTCTGCCTAACATACAAAGCTATGTCAAACCCAGAGCTGTTGGACATGCTCCATTTAAAGAAATCCCAATCCCTCCGAGCTACATGCTCTAGGGACCTTAACCTTGTCACCACAATAAACAGAACATGCTGGAGGGATAGATTCCTGTCCCAGAGACTTCCCATACTCTGGAACAGACTACCTATGTCAAACAGAGCTCCTCATTAGCACTCTTCAAGAAAAATCTTGATGATTGGATGGGAAATGGGAAATTCACCTCGGGGATCACTTCTGTGGCACTGCTTGACAGGGGCACAGGAAAATAATTTTCTTGGGTGGCGAAAGCCAGGGTACATTTTTTGGCTAGGCTTGTATGGGCCCTAGGGCCGCTAGCCCAGTATCTACCTATGAACCTATGATGCTGGTTCCATAATCACAGACACGTCCTGCGGCCCTGAGGACAATGGAGCCAAGGATGTCGAAGCAGACTTTGCAATTTTCTCTGGTGGCTCCGAGGAGACTGATGGAGCCAGAGATCTCTTTTTAGATTTCAAAGATTTTGTCCTGGAGCTGGAAGCAGTTTCCAGACCCTCCTCGAAGGAGGGTTTCAGAAGTCCCTTCAAAATCAGCTTATTCTTCCTTTCCTGAAGAACTCTTGAACTAAACGCATGACAGAAACTGCACGACTCCTGGAGATGGATTGCTCCCAGACAATACACACAGACAGAATGCCCATCGGTAATGGACATTTTATAGCTGCACCTAGAGCACTTCTTGAAGCCCGAGGGCTTGTGCTCCTTAGAATCTTTGGACATAGCTACAACAAAGCACCAAAGACAACAATAACTGATAACAGTACCAACGGTAAAACAGTCACAAGGCGGGAAAACACTACCACAAACGAGAACCTCAAGATCTCTAACTAAAACGATCCTTAGGCACAACACAGGAGGGGAAGACTAAAACCCCTAATTTAAATGGTTTTAGACCTGTAAAAAAAATATATATAACACAAGGAAGCAAGGGACAGACTAGGTCCTGTAACTGAAACGGGCCTAGCCCGTTGGAACAGCTAGTGGGATACCACAGAAAAAACGATCAAACACAAAACTTTTCACCATACAAGACCAGAACACACAATAGCTATTAAAACAGCTTTTTGTTTGCAACCAATTCTCTAATAATGAAGAAAAAAGGGTACTTAGCCACAGCCAAGAGCGAGACCACGTCCAAGCTACACGAGCGGCAAATGAGATCTGGGGATATAGAGCAGTGCAGCATGGGATACCAGCTTAGCCCAGCCAATAGAAAGACTTCGAGCTAGAAAAGGTTTGGCCGAGTTTAAGCCGACATTCGACTCCGAACCCATGGGTAAGAATGTAGGTGAGATTGGACTACATAACATCCCTCAGCTCTGGATGGGAGAAAGGTCCTAGATGTGGTTGGAATGCCTCTGGCTGCTAACAGCTAATCCACAAGTCTCAGTACGTTGAGCTCTGAAAGGGTCTTGGTGGAACAGGTTGACATCCCCAATGGAGATTCAGGTCATTCTAGGAATGGACTGAGTTGTTGTCCAATAAAGGGATCAACTGATGGGGAGTACTGGGTCATGGCCAGTGTCTCGACCTTCAGCACCGCGGTCATGGGACGAGAGGTTGAGGGGAGGCAAGTGACCAGTTTGATGGAAGAGACTATTGTTGGTGCCGAGGTCTGTGGCACTGAAGGAGGTGTCATTATTGTGATAATTGTAGATATGGTTCTGTAGATAAAGATGGCACCGAGGATGGAGGTTTGGACTCCAGTGCCGTAGTGATAGTTACAGTAATTTTCACAGATTTTTGTTTCGGTTCCATATGAACCTGAACTTTAGTTGTTTTTGATTCATGGGACTGAGGAGAGGAAGGCAGAGAATGGCTCCTCTTCTTAGACTCTTTTGGAGGGGTTGAGACCTCCACTTCAGATAAAGCCTCCAAAAAAGAGTTTTTAGAAGACCTTTTAGAAATAATTTGTTCTTCCATTCCGCCAAGGTGCAGGTACTAAATCCCTTACATATCTCACAAGGAGGTTATACTTCAAGTGTACAACTCCACTGCAATACACACAAGTGACTGTCCGAATTTGGCATTTTCCTGCCACGTTTATCACACTGCTTAAAGCCTGTAGTGCCCTTTTTATCAGACATCATAAAAAAGTTAAACTTGAGAAATTCAACAAATTTAATAGTGACAACTAGCAGTCCAAAGAGTAAGCAGCACTCAACAGTAACAAACAGGTGAGTAGAAGATATATATATATATATATATATATATATATATATATATATATATTTATTTATTTTTTTAATACCAACAACAGTAAAAAGATATACCCCAAAGATATACCCAAAGGGTAAGAAGGAGGGGGGGGAGGGGAAATACCAGCGATGGTAGAGAGAATACCAAAGGGTATAAGGGAGGGGCCTGTATCGATGGTATGCAGAAGTACCAGTGGTAAAAAGAGGGGAAAAATTCACTCACACAAAGGAAAGGCAAGACTAACTAAAGGAGATAAAATACTAAGCTGAAACGGTTATGAATGTAGCGTTAAAGTCTAATTTTTCCAAACAAATTGAAAACACTTAGGTTGAAAGCTGGGCTGATGTGTTTGAAGTCTATGCTGCAAACAAGATCTGAGGAGACAGGGAGAGGGGCACCATGGGTAATCTTAGCTCGAGAGTTTTTGGCTGACGCAAGCTTGGATATTGGCAGAGTCGGTTTCGAGGACAGAATCAAAACCCATCCTTCATGAACGAATGAAGATTACAACATCAGATCTGTTTATTCTGAACATAATGTACTACATGGAGATAAAATGAATATACAAAATACTACATGCCTGCAAAAAGAATCAAAGGGAGTCAGTAAAACAGACAAAATGTCTGGGTCTACATGTGATTTGTACTAATAGCTCAGAAAATGCTTGCATACAGCTACTTGCTCTAAAGAGCAAGTGCCTAACTCCCCTACTATCCCAATCCTATTTAATTACCTAGTCCTCCTACTTCACGACCCTACGGAACTGTGTAGCCCTACCAGAACCTTAACGCTAAACCTAAAACTCACTTCTCATTACCTAAACCTAAGGTTCCTGATCACTACCAAAACCTAAAGCTCTTCTTCCCTAAATCTATGCCCTCTTCCTCCAGATCACTGCCTGAAACGTTAATCTGTAGTCCCCCCACTACTTCCCCATGGCTGTCTGCTTACCTTGCTCAAGCTTGGATATTGTGTTCAACTGAGGTGTGGCAGTTGTGCGGAGAGAATGCAGCTGCCACACTTCACTCAAGCATGTAATCGAGTTCAGAGTGCGAGTACCTGCCCTTGTAAGTTACAAGATGCCAGAGTTCCTGGCCAAGAGACACTGGTCTTAAAGAGCCTGGAACTTGGGTACCTGTAACAGACACAAAAAGTATTGCAAGATACATTAAAAAAACAGCAAGAGGTCAAAGTACTCCCACAGTCAGTGAAAAGACAGATGAGAACTTGATTATCTTATGGATCCGCATAGTACACTGCATAATAAAGGAAGACTAAAATACAAAACCACTTAAGCATGGCAGGAGTACTGCCCAACCTCTTACAGGAAGAAGTCTGGACAAAGCCTAAAATAATGGGGGGGGGGGGGCAAAGGCCCAAAAACAAGGGCAGATTTTTAACTACTAGTCTTATAAACTTAGAAAGTTGCTAGCATAACAGGATTTGTGTTGGCATGTATTGTCATGAAGGCTATGAAGTCTGAAACTCAAATGTATGCCATTATTTAGTGACTTGTTGATTTGCCAGAAAACCACAAATATTATGAGGAACAGACCAAAAATATTATGCAAAAATCTGGACAGTGCAGAGGTATGATTGCAGGCCACATTATGGAATTTTAGTGTATATCAAATTAGAAAAATAGTGATGGAATTACATTAGTATTGTAGAGGACAGCAATATATGGTAAAGAAACACTTCTGAGGTGCAGCTTTCCTCTACTTAGAATATGCAAATTATATTCTAGGGACAACTGTTAGATTTGTAAACTTGCCGCGGTTACATTGGTTTTACTAACCCACAGATGCTTTAATCACTGCAAATATATAGCCCTTTTAGTGTCTAGCATGCTTTCTGCCTCACATGTTCATGAGACAGGATTTACAAATTCAACAGGCACTAAATTTTATAAAAAAAAAAATGCAAGTCTTATCAAATGGACACTAAAAGCTACAGTGAGAATACTATAAAACATACCTGGTTATTTTCTCAGTTCCTAGATAATCATTTAAAGTAAATATATTTATTTGCAAATGGGCTACAACTAATCAACAAATAGTAGACCACAGAGCAACCTACTCTTAACATACATAAATATGGAATATTTGTTTCTAAAGCTTATGAGAGACAATTTTTTTTTATCTGTACTATGGAGGAAAAATCATCTTGAGAACTTGAAACAAATTTAGGTATAGAGAAAAAGAAGACAGCAGAGTGCTTGTATGAGAGGCCCAGTACACAGCACCTGGATCGGGGGGGGGTCTCTTTTTCAGAGGATCAAGGTAAGGAGTTGTATCTTATTCTAGTATTACATTTGCTTTGTTTTAAGTTTTCTGCTCTGTTGGAGTTTTAGGAGTTCTTGGCAAGGGTCAATTAAAAAAAAAAGTTACAAAAGAATTCCTTTGCAAACTGAAAAACTGTGAATAGTTTCAGTTAATTAGTGGGGGGAGCTGAGAAACAGCATTGCACTCTTATATAAAAATATCTGTATTTAGCTGAAGTGCTTGTGTGGCCTGCTTGCTCTGAATATTGCTGAACTTGTCTGTGTTTTGTTTTGAAGCTCTTCATTTAAGGTTTCATCACTTCTATTTTGTATCTTATTCTAGTATTACATTTGTTTTAAGTTTTCTGTTCAGTTGGAGTTTTAAGAGCTTTTGGCTAGGGTCAGTTAAAAAAGTTAGCAGAGAATTCCTGTGCAAACTGTGAATAGCTTCAGTTAATTAGTGGGGAGAGCTCTGAATATTTTCACATACCCTGTTCTTGTTGTGTTCTTAAATTTGATGGCTTTTTGCTGCCCGCCCCTACTACAAATCTCATTTTGGACACTCCTCCCTGTCCCATCTCATCAGCTCATTCTACTGAGTAGAGACAGATCATTTGGAAAGGCCCGCCCCCTTAGTTTATCAACCTTGAATTATTTTGTCCCCCACCCAAAAAATGCATTTTATTCATCTGCTTCTACTGTATTTGTGTTTCTTCCTACTTTATTACTTATATTTATTTTGCTTTTGCTGCTTGTTCTTGAAAGTATTCATTTGCATTTATTACTGCTTGTTAGTAGCCTGATTAAATTGTAACTGTTATTCTAACCCTTTTGGTTTAAGCACTTGGGCTTCAGGTCAGTTGTTTTACATTAGGAAGGCTGTGTGGTCTACAGTCTTGTGGCAGGAGAGGTAGCTTACATCCTTCTAAGTTGGGAACTGCTGGTTGAAGACTTAGCATCTGCTATACTAAAAGTGTCTTAGCTCTGATTACGCACTTAGGCTTCAGGATAGTTATTTTACATTAAGAAGGTTTGCGGTCAACACACTTGTGGCAGGCGAGGGTAGATTCTGCCCTTCTGAGCTGGGAATTGCTGGTTGAATGCTTATTGGGCCTACTTATTTGAACTGTTTCTTTCTGAAAATGGTCCACCTTGTTTGCTGTAGCATAGTCTAGATTCGGACCTGCTGAATCTAGCTCTGTTTGTCTAACTTGAGCACTAATCCAGCCCATCTTTTTTGAAGAGTGCTCCCCTATACCCTAGTGGCAGGAGTGTGCAATTAGAACTAGTCTGATTGAAGGTTGCTGGAACAGGGTTCAGTTTAGAGCTTCTATATTTGTTTAATTGGTTAATTTGTTTAAATCAGTTTGCTCTTGTTTGCTACCAATATATTTAAGTGTCTGTTCACCTGTGTTAAATCGACCTAAACAGAGTTTATATATCTTTAGCATAGTCTGGTTACTGGTTTTACAGTATCCAGATCTGTTTGTGAGATTCCTGTGTTTCCTGCTACTCCATCTTGTGTTGGCCAGGGCCTGCTTGCACTTAGTAGGAGTAAGTGAACTGGTCTGGCATAGGGTGTTTAGCTAAGAGCTCTGGGACAAGGGCCGATTGGTCAATTCCAGTGTTTCTATTTTCCTTTCATTTTTGTGATATTTAAAACCCACATTTGTGCAGGTTTGTGCTTGTTTGTGTGTTGCTTACCGCCGCTGACTGTTTTAACCCTTTTTGAGATAACTCAGCTGCATTTTTCCCCTTATGAACTCTCCTTTGTAAGTGAGGCCCTCTCTTTCAGCTACTGTATTGATTTTGTCCAGCCCTACTCACACCTATAGTACTCTCCTCAGATAGTACCCACACCACTACCCATAACCTCTCTTTTACAGATTCTGACAACAATGGACAGACAATTTCGTATGCTTTCTCCTGCTAGTCTGGTTGATATGGGCATCCTGAGACAGTGTAGCAACTGCCTTAGTTACACAGACAACCCTTTTCTAGTACTACCACCTAGGAATACAATATGTGAAAGATACAATTACATTAAGAACCTTTGCTGTCTCAGTCACAAACCAGTACATCTGGCACTGAGAAGGTTGTCTGCGCAAATACTACAAACACCACACCTCTAACACCACCCACACATGTACAACACACCCCTACATTTGCAGAGGTTCTCAACAAAAACATACCTAAACAAAAGAGATCTAAGAAACAAAGACACACATGCACATCACAACCCACAGCACCAAGCACCACACATAGTACACATGCCTGTGTCTCACAGCCTCTAAGGCCCAGCCACAAACCCAACATACTAGTTATAGGAGAATCTACCTTGAGACACACAGATGTGCCCCTGACCAGGCTAGACAAGGAGAAGGTCACAGTAATCTGCTTGTCAGGTGCTAGAATCCGCCACAACACGCACACACTCAAGTCTGTTAACAACAGGGTACTGACATGACTCTGTCATAGTCCATGTTGGTGTGAATGACTTGAGACATACTTCTCTGAACTATATGAAGAGAGACATGATCAAGCTTGCTGAATGTGTGTCCCAGGCATGTTTGTCCCTAGTCTTCAGCAGCATCCTAGCGTCACCCAGAATGATGCCTCAATACAAACAGAAAATGATTGACTTTAACAATTGTCTTAGTTTCTGGGGTCACTCCAAGGGGATCCAGTACCTGATAGCCTGGGAGGACATGACTGACAGACCACAATGCTTTGCCAGAGATGACCTTCATCCGTCTCTCCTGGGCTTCAGGCTTCTGGAAAATGCTCTCGCCTCCCCCATTAGTGCTTTTTTAGGCAAAGTCATGAGCACAAAATTACCAACATGAAAAATTCTTCAAAACGAAATTTAAAGGTCATGCTGCCACACGCTAGGAGTCTCAGCAAGAAACTGCATTCACTGCAAGCATTCCTCGCCCTGCAGGATGCTGACATTTGTGCAGTCACTGAAACCTGGTTCAAAGCTGTGGGGAGCACCCCAGCCTTACCAGGTGGAGTTTCAATATTTATCACAGACATACACACCTCTAGGTTAGTCAAACAGTATGACGCACAGGAGACACTCCAAGTGCAGTTAACTGTTGACAAAACACCTATTGAAATTATAGCTAGCTACAGACCCCCAACCATGACTCAGGATGCCCACTCTACCTATCTGGACTTACTTGAATCCATCAAGATTCAACCCTCTACCCTGATCCTGGGAGACTTTAACTACCCAACCATAGAGTGGAAGACTTATTCTAGCCAAAACGTGAATTCCCAAAGATTCCTCAACTTCATCAGTGCTAATGCATTGGATCAGGTGGTTGACACCCCCACAAGAGGTGAAAATATCCAGGACCTGGTACTAACCAACATGTGTAGCCACTGTAGCAGCAATACAGTGTTATCCTCCTTGGCAGGATCCGACCATAAAGCGATCACTTTTGAAGTCACCATCCCCCCCCCCCCGTCAGGGTCAAACAAAAAAATTTCCAAAGCTGACTACAATCTCCTGAGAGCAGGTATAAACAGCTTCACAGCCACCATCCCTTCAGATGGAAGTAGTACTAATGTCCAAGCCTACACCACAAAACTATATGAGCACCTACATAGCTACAGGGACTCTGCAATACCTGGCAGGACCAAATCATCTTCCTCAAGGAAGAGTAAATCTGTCTGGTGGACAGCAGCAATAAACAAACTCTACAATAAAAGGAAAAAATTGCTGTCCAGAACCAAGAAGGAAAATGTGCCAAGTTGGAAGCAATCTCTCCTTTGTCTAAACAAGCACATAAAATCACTGGTGAAATCCTCTAAGGCTAACTTTGAGTCCAAATTGGCCACATCCAGTAAGGACAATCACAAGGCCTTCTTCACATACATCTGCAATCTCAAAGGTAACACCCAAATCTGCTCTGAATTGGTGGTCAAGAACACCACATACACAAACGTCGTAGATATAGCCAACCTGCTGGCAGACAGGTTCAGTGAAAACTTCACCCCTCCCCCCCGTCCATCCCATGAGTAAACCAGAACATCCCCAGCACCTGCTCCCCTCCCCTTATCACCAGCAAGCAGGTCTTTAATGCCCTCTCAAAGGCAAAAATTACAGTCTCCATGGGACCTGACAACATCCCTGGCTGCATCCCTTCATGAACTCGGACATGAGCTCCCAGCTCCATTAGGCACCCTATTCAACCAAAGTCTGAGCACCAGCTTTGTCCCAGCTGAATGAATAACAGCCACTGTCATCCCTCTATGCAAAGGTGGAGTGTCCACTGACACAGGCAATTGCAGGCCCATCAGCCTAATGAGCCTGATCTGCAAGGCCATGGAACGCATTACCATGGACCTTATAAACAAGGACATTGGCAACCTCCAAACGCCTGTGGTTTTGTCAAAGGGAGATCATGCCTATTAAACTTGATCGACTTCTTTGAAACAGTCACCAAAGCCATGGACGAGGGGAAGACGGTGCACACCGCCTACCTTGACCTAGCCAAAGCCTTCCACACTATTCCCCACTCGGGTATAATAGATAAATTCTCCCAGCTAGGCATCAACCCATATGTTACCAGATGGGTAGCTAACTGGCTCACTGATAGAACCCACTCAGTCAAAATAGGGGAAGCCACCTCTAGTAGTAGACCCGTAATGAGTGGTGTATCCCAAGGATCGGTCTTGGGGGCCTCTATATGACCACATCAGACTACAAAACAACAATGTAATCTCCCTAGATCACAAGTGATACAAGTACAGGCATTTGCACAATAGTATGTTGAATTACCTTTCTTGTATTTGATAGAATACAGATTTAGCCATGCTTTCTGACTTCACAAATTTGATAACAGCCAAAAAGGTACTGCAGGAATAACAGCTAAGCAATGATTATTGGCTGCCAATAGGCTACTAAAATAAGAGTAGGTTAATTAGGAAAAAAACATCTTACAGCAGATGAAAAAACTGCACACCCACGTCAGAAACCTGTTCAAAGACTATATTTTATCTGTTTTGATTAAATGACATTTGCTCCTTTAAAGAAAGTATCACATCACTAAATGGTGTTCTTAATTGTTCATTTCCCTTCAAAAGAAGGATTCATTAACAATAATACATGCAAAATGCAGACATTCCAAAAACAAGCTCATTAATCTGTCCACTTTCAAAAAAACAATAGCTTGCATGCACAGTAATAACCTCTGCAGATCAAGCCTGCGCCAGCAACCCCATTAATACCAAGCTATGAAAACAGCTTTAGTGTTTCAGTTAGACTACTAGCTTAGTTGTATTTCTAACCAGTCACCTTACACTTTAAACTCTTTTTTTTTCACAACATTCCTGCCTGTCACATCACTTATGAATAAACACTCCAAAGTTCAGGATCTATATTAGTAAATGGTTCAGAATTTATTACAAAGGCTCCAGAGCCAGACAAATGAAGTATAAATCTGCTGAATGTATTAAAAATGCCAGCAATTTCACCTTTGTAAATTATGCGTCATCCATGGTGGATTGCTGTTTATATACAGAGACATCAACAGGCAAAAAACATGAGTTATGACATTTTTTTGATGCAGACCATGTGTTACCATGATTACAGACTTCTCTGTGAGTGAAAGAGGCAGAGCTATTTATGTCAGGAGTTTAAATGTCACTTTGGCAGAAAGCTTTAACTCATCCACTCCTAAACCCAGAGTCGGAAAGTGCTAGTTACCAAGTCAAGTTTATCTGAAACCTAAAACCAACACTAGTCTTCTAATGCACTCCCACTGGGTGCTATACTGCTTACTTGTGCTGTCTGCCAGGTAAGAATTAAGAACTACAGTTGCAGCTCACGTGATGATGTGAGGTATTGCCAGCTATGTCAGAAGTAGGGCAGTGTATGTGTAACATATGCCAGCACAGCTAGCTGAAATTTTGTAAAGAATTATATGTCATTTGTATATCACACTGATTAGCACAGATGCTTGAGCTGTAAAATATATTTGTAAAGCTGCTTGTGTTAAAAATGTACCAACAGTGTGCCCTGCTGGAGAGAAAAAAAAGAATTATACATGTATTATTGTAACTGTTTAAATGTATATGGTTTAACAGAGAATACTGTAAGAGAAAAGGTTAATCTCAATCCACCTGACTTTGGGAAATAGTAATGTCTGTAAGAACTATGGTTTATTAGCTCCTGTACGAAGAGCGGAAGTGTTTTATGACTTCCAGAAGCTGCATCAGATCTTAACAAGTCTCTCTCTCTCTTGACACCTAGATGCTAAATCCTGACAGCTTCTACCCAAGGGAGGGCTGCATGGGAACCAGAAGTCAGATGACCAGATGTATGCGATATCATTCTGTAATCTAGGACAAAAGTAATGTTTAATATTATGTTAGACTGAAGTCTCAAAGCACTCTGTTTTGGAAAACTGACGTAGAAGGGTCACTCATCTACTTTATCTTGCTTTGCTGTAGTAACTTAACTAGGGAATAGTAACTCTTGAGATCAGTCAGGAAAATATAGTGAGATTAGTTAAGTACTGTTTTCTCTATCTGTGTGAATTTGTTCATCTGTGTTATTTTGATATTTCCTATAGTAGTAGCTGTGTCTTTCGGCTTTTCCCGGTTAGGGGTCGCCACAGCGGAACTCTGGTCCGCTAATGATTGGCAGTAGATTTTTACGTGCTGGCTTGCTGGGCCTAACGCACAACCTTCAACGAAGGAACGTCCATTCACGCTGTAGTTGAAACTCTATTTATTGTAAATAGATGCTTAGCATTTTCATGTGTTTTTATTACTTATTAATAAATATATTTAAACTTTTCATTGTGGTTGATCCTTTAGATAATATTTTAACCTTTGAGAGTACTCATATCTGTTTGTTGAATCTGTAGCCACTCCTTACTGCATTGGTCAAACTACCATTTGTATTAATATTAATTTCACTCAGTATAACTGGGTACCCTGGTAAGAGCCTTAGAGTAGCTGACTTGGGAGTGTTTGGTGGCAGTAATTACCTTATAGTCTAGGCAGAAGGGGGCATAGCTAGTAAATCTGTGCTAGCCTTTCCCGTGTGTGTGTGTGTGTGTGTGTGTGTGTGTGTGTGTGTGTGTGTGTGTAAATCAAATCTCAAAGAGTGTGCCCGTCAGCTACTTGGAGCAAGGACATGAAGCATTGACTTCACATAGAGAGTGGTGGAGGACTTGGCTTGCACACTTGGCTGAGGAATTAACTCTACAGCTATGCCAGTAAGGAGCCTTAATGGGGACCTGGGGAAAGACAGAGAGAGAAACCCAGACCCCGGGCTGAGTACGTTTTCCCTGTGTGCTCTTAAGGGAAATTGTGCTTGATGCATACAGCTACATCTGGAAATACTGGGTGTATCCATTCCAAGTGAATGTCCCTCTCCAGTGCCAGTGGTGAGGATTCACGCTGCTTGAGTACTGGCCCAGAATGGGGACATCACACCTCACATTAGCCATCTAGTCTCAAATATGTGTTTTTGTACTCCTGCTTATTTTTTTCTTTTTCCATATAAACAGCAGCAAGTGTAGTGCTGTGCTGTGTGGTAGAAAGTGGGGGTTAAAATAAATGAAATAATTGATAAAATACTAAAATAATGCTTTACTAAACCTCAAGATGGTACTTTGAAGAGTGGCTGATCCCTCTGGTTGCTCCCAAGAAAGTTAATGAAAACATGGCTATAAGCTGCTTAGGTTTAAAGTCATTAGAAAAGGTCTGAGTGACAGCCTGTTTGACACACATGACAAAACAGTTAACAGACAAAGAAAGCTCAAGTAATTGGACTAAAAGCTGCCGAAATACAGAACCATCAGTGAAACAATCACACGGCAGATGGTGTTAAGGAAGCTGCTACTATTCTCAATGAAAGTTAAGTGTGCAGAATGCAAAATGTGAAGGGTAATTTGGATCGTTTTATAAACCAGACATTCAAAAGAGACAACAGTCAGTGAGATAATTAATTACCATTTGGATGCTCTTTTGGTCCCACAGTAGGAAAAAAGTCATTTAAGGGCAAATTTGTAAGTCTGGAGGTGAAGGCCGATATAAAAAGAAGTTATGTCTTACCATAACGTTCCATCTGTGTTGTTGATCTTCGTTCATTCATTACTGATGGATTATCGGTTCCATCCTCGGAACCGAGCCGGCCAATATCAAGCTTGCATCAGCCAAAACTCTCGAGCCAAGGTCCTACCCAGAATGCTCTGCTTCATTACCTCAGATCGAGTTTGCAAGTTGATAGATAAAAGTAGAGGCTAACTCTGGTCATAACAGACCTACAAGAAAGGAGTACATGAGATCAGCCAAGAACCTCCGGATGGGGAACGGAGGGTGGGAAGTAATGAATGAACGAAGATCAACAACACAGATGGAACGTTATGGTAAGACATAACTTCTTTAGCTGATGTTGTTAGTCTTTGTTCATTCCTTACTGATGGGACAGAGTCCCCAACTACCTGTATTCCTGGGTGGCACTCATGGAAGGACATTCATGAGCATCATGGAGCCAAAGGAAGCTCTACCTCTGGAGGCCAAGTCCAATTTGTAATGAAGAATAAAGGTATGAGGTTTGGCCCAAGTAACAGCTGAGCAAATATCATTGAGGGAAGCCTTAGCATGGAAAGCTGCTGAAGTTGCCACAGATCTTGTAGAATGGGCTTTGACTCTATGAGGCAAGGTGAGATTGTTTCTGTTGTAGATAAAGGTTATACAATTTCTCAACCATGAAGCTAATTTAACTTTTGATACAGGATGACCCCGTCTAGGTCCAGAAAAAGCCAGAAACAGTTGGTCTGATTTACGGGTTCTGTCCAGATAAAATCATAATTGCCTATGGACATCCAAGGAGTGCAGGCAATACTCTTCCTTGTTAGAATGGTTAGGAAAGAACACTGGAAGGTCAATAGACTGATTGATAGATCGCTCTGACACCACTTTTGGTAAAAAGGTAGAAGTAGCTCTCAGGGATACCCTATCCTTATGGAAGATAAGATGGGGAGGTTTGATGCATAAGGCTTGGAGTTCTGATAATCACCTGGCCGATGTGATTGCAATCAAAAACAAAGTTTTCCAAAGGAGATATTTCACAACACATGAAGATGCAGGTTCAAAGGGGGGAGCTGTTAGAGCTTGCAGAACCAAAGCCAAATCCCAAGGTTGTACGGGTTATCTAAAGGGAGGTTTTAGGTGGATAACTCATTTCAAGAAAGTCTTCCAGAGTCTGTGTGACACAAGAGAAGAATCTTAAAAACCAATATAAAAATTTGAAATGGTAGCTAAATGTACACGGATAGTAGAGGCAGACACCCCAGAGTGGAAAAGATGTGATAAGTAATCCAATACCACCGGGACTGGGGCTGACAAGGGGTCTAATTGCTTATTTGCTGCCCATAGAGAGAACCTCTTCCATTTGTTAAGATAGATTAGTCTGGTGGACGATTTATGAGATGCAATAAGAATACTGCACACAGGGGATGAAAGGTTTTCATGCCTGGCAATCATTGCAAGTGGAGAAACCAAGCTGACAGTTTCAGGGTTGTTAGACTGGAGTGAATCAGACCCTGCGGATGGGAGATCAACACTGGGGATGGATTAAGGAGCCATGGTTGATCTAGCAGATGAGGCCAGAGGAAGGGAAACCAGACTTGTCGAGGCCAATATGGAGCAACGAGGATCACTTTGCTCTTCAACTGTCATGCTTTCTTTAGAAATTGGGAGATGAGGCGGAGAGGAGGATAAGCATAAAGTAGACCAGAAGGCCAAACGTGGACTAGAGTGTCCCTTGGTGACTGTCTCTGAGGGGGGATCAGGGCAAAGTAGTTGCTTCACTTGTAGCTAGTTGGGGGAGGCAATTAGGTCGCAGCAAGGCTGGACCCAGTGGTTGAAGATTTTTGCCGCTATCAGAGGATTGAGGGACCATTCGTGAGGCTGTAGAATGCACCTGCTCAATTTGCCCACTATCAAGTTGGAGCTCCTGGGAATGTGCGTTGCAAAACAGAAAGCGGTTGTGAGCTATCGCCCATTGCCACATTCTCAAGGCCTCCCGGCATAACAGGTAAGATCTGGTGCCCCCTTGTTTGTTTATGTACCAGACCACTTACATGTTGTCTGGTTGGATCGCAATAGTCCCTGACAGAAGGATGAAGTGAAATGCTTGCAACGCTAGAAGCACTGTCCTCAGTTCCAGGACACTGATATGCAAAAGGGCCTCTGTCTCCATCCAGGTGCCTTGGACCGAGTTTCCCTAACACAGCCCCCCCACCCCATCAGGGAGGCATCCGTGTTCACTGTGGCTATCGGTTGATGGGGGTTGAAAGGGCAAGACCATTGTTGGGGACATCGAGATATCCACTAGAGTAAATCTTGCTTGCATCTCTGAGTTACACTTATCTGAAAAGACAAAGGATGTTGTAGAGGGTACCACTGAGTGAGAAGTAGCCAATGAAGAAGCCTCATGTGAAATCTGGCTAGAGGAAGAATGGTAATAGAGGCTGCCACTGACCCCAATAGTTGGAGTATAGATCACGCTGGGGATTTGTGGTGACAGAGCAGCAGTTGAACTTGTCTTATTCTCTGAAGTCTGTGTTCTGGAAGAGATGCTGTGCAATTTCTCGTGTTCAACAGTACCCCTATAAATTCCAAAGACTGAGTTGGGGTTGTGTTGGATTTCTCTCAGTTTACAGTGATTCCCAGGCTTCGAGCTGTTAAGAGAGTATACTGCAGGGCTTCTTCCAGTAGATGCTTGGTGGGAGCGGTGAGAAGTCAGTCGTCTAGATATGGAAATGCCTGGAATCCTTGAAGCCACAAGTGAGCAATAACCACTGCCATGCATTTTGTGAACACTCTGGGTGCTGTAGAGAGATTGAAGGACATGGGCTCGGAACTGGTAGTGACTGGCTCCTATACCAAAGTGGAGGTATCTTCTTGAGCGTTTGTCCATTTTTATGTGGTAATACGCATCCTGAAGATCTACAGAGCACATCCAATCATCGTCTTCCAGAAGTAGAAGGACAGACTGAACTGTGACCATCCGGAATTTCTCTGGTTTTACAGATTTGTTTACGGTACTGAAATCCAAAATTGGTCTCTCCAGTCCCCTGACTTTTTTGGCACTAAAAATAACCTTGGGTAAAAAACGGATCCTGTCTAGTCTTAGGGGACCATCTGGATGACTCTTTTTTTGTAGCAGCTTTTGGATTTCGTGTGCTGCTGTTCCCCTTTGACTGGGTGGAATGTCGGGTAATATTCTTGATGAGACTGGGCAAAGATGAAAGGTATTGTGATAACCTCTGGATATAATCCATTGTACCTAAGTGTCGGTTATCATCTTTTGCCAGGCAGCGGGGTACAAGGAAAAATGACCCCCGACTGCTTCCAGAAGTGAGCAGTCGGGCAACATTTCAGGAGCGCTGATAGGGTTGGCCAGAAAAATAATCTCTGGAACCCCAGTTTCACGGACCTCCTCTGCCCCAAAAGGGGCATCTTCCATTGGAGTTTCCCCTCTGCCTCTAGAGGAGAACTCAGCACGTGCAACCCGGAAAGAACCCTATGATTTCTTGTGACAGATCTTTCCGCTCCTCTGATTTCTGGAGTAAAATAGCTGAGGAGTGGCGTGTCTGACACCAACGGCAGACAGGGTCTTGCCATCTTGTTTGCACCTTGCCAGCATATCCTTGACTTTAGGGCCAAACAAAGAAGCAGTCTCTATGGGGGCATTCATGAAGGAAGCCTTAAAGGAGTCCGCAAAGGCGCATCCAAGCATGTCATTTGGCAACTATACCTGCGCCTGCCACTCTAGCTGCCCCTACCATTGTGAGAGAAATAATACGCATGGAAGAGTTGGAAATGGACTCTAGGGTGGCTATCTGAGAAGCCACATTATCATGGACTTCGTCAGAAACAGCTCCTGCCAAGGTTTCAGAGAGCTGGTTGCTAAGATCTCACTGAAGCCTGGTAAAATGTGCCAAATAATTCAAAGACCTTACAGCGAAGGTTGATGAAGCAAATACAAGCTTCCCTAATCTGTCAATCGCCCAGGACTCCTTGTTGGGCGGATGGACAGTTTGTCTCTCTTCTGCCAAATCCTTCTTAGTAGCAGCTGCCACCACCATAGCATCTACTTTGAAGACCTCGGGACCAATGAGGGTGCTCAGCTGGGGGCAATAATATTTTATCAGGTCTCTTAGGTATCGCTTCCATGGTGTCAGGAGCCTTCCACGTGCACTGCACGATGAGCTGGACGAGCTCATCGGCAGGTGGGGTGACCCAGGAAGTAGGGGGCTGGGCACGAAAAACCTGCAGGAATACAGATTCCTCAGAGGAAGAATTAGAGGGCTTCCTGTCACCCCTCTGTCTTACAATCTTGAGGATGTCACCAAAGGACACCTCATCAGAGGGTGACCGTGGGGACCCTTCCCCCTCATCAAAATCCGTATCTTCAGTCAGTGACTCCTCAGTGGAGTCCATGTGTTTCCTCTTACATGATGCTTTGCAAGGTACTTCCTTAGTGGGAGGTTCTGGGGAAGACTGCAAAGAGGGGGTCTCCTGAGGAAGAAAAACCTGAGGCTCCTATGCCCGATGTCTGGCAGTTGAAGCTTGTGGCAGTTGCGGCACAGAGGGGGGAGAGGACTCTGACAAATGAGCTTTGCCAGCGGAGGCAAGCGCCCTCTCCATGGCCTGGAAGGCTGGCCCACCCAAGGAGGGATGGGAGCCCAGAACCGAGCACAACAACCTCAGAACCGAGGTCACACCCTGCCCCGAGCCCACCCCCAGACCAGGAGTCTCAAGAGGACCGTGAACCATAAGAGAGAGAGCATCCCTGGAAGGTGCCATAGAAAAATCGGCATGGAGGCAGGAATGCCCTCCCCAATTGCACAGCCACTGGCCTGAGAGGAGCCCAATGCCCACTGCACTGAAGGCCACAAGGACGACTCTGGTTCCAAAGTGGGATCCACTATTTGAGTCGGAGGGAGGGAAGCTGCTGTTGGAGTAATAGGCTTTGAGACTTGAGTGGAAGTCGAAGGAGGAGTATACGTTGGGGTTTGAGGCAATATATGCTCACCTGAATGAGGGAACATGGACTTCAATGGTTGAGAGAGACCTCTGGCCACAAGCAACTGGTCAACAAGCCACAACACATCCTGTTCAGAAAGACTCTTGGTTGACATCATGGAAAAAGCTGATGGCGATTCTGGCCTTTCTAGGAAAGGACTACACTGACTGCTAGCAAAAGGATCCAGTAAAGGAGAATATTTGGTCCTTGGTAATTCAATAGGTGCAGAGCATGGAGCTGAGGAAGTCTGCACCGAAGAAAATAGTGTGGAAAAAGTCTGCGCCGAAGATGTCAGCACCCTAGTAGTTGAAGGTGTCTGCACCATAAAGGCAAAGGTCTGCCCCGAAGGGTATGGTGCCATAGTGGAAAGTGTTTGCACCGGCAATAAGGACAGTGCCAAGAAGGACTGCACCGAAGCACGTCCGTGCCGAAAATGTCTGTGCCGTGGAGTACAAAAGAGTCATACTTGGAGCCGAAGGTGACTGTATCAACGGTGCCAAAGGGGACTGAACCTGTATTGACGGTGCCGTTAGGGGTTGCGACAGAACTATCATTACCATAGTTGTCTGCACCGGGAACTCCAGTGCTGGCATCGATAAAGGAGACATGGCTGTAGTCAAAATCATTTGGGGCGGTGCCGAGCCTGGAAATGACAGGGTCACAGGAGGCAGCACCAGAGTAGTAATCAATTTCACTTTCTTGTGAGTCGACTCCCTACGATCTCCAGAGGAAGAAGAAGGATGCGACTTCGATGAAGAAGAGGAAGAACGCCTCTTGCGAAGTTTAACAGGAGGGGGTGAGCCCTCTGACCCAGAAAAAGTCTCAGAGAAAGGAGACTTGAGGAGACCTTTCAAAATTAACTTATTCTTCCTCTCATTGAGTGTCCTGGTAGAGAAATGTTTACAAATCCCACACGGAGGATCCACAGTCAAGTGGGAGACATTAAGACAGTAGACCCATTAGTCATGGCCATTGGAAAGAGGTAATTTAAGGCCGTAATCCTTGCACTGCTTGAAACCAATGGAACTTTTCTTATCCGACATAACTGGTGTAGAGAAGAAGCACAGTAGCAAAAGGAAGAATAACGGCTACCCAAGAAAAAGGTACAAAGAGAAAAGGAAGGATTACCAATGATGGTAATGGAGAAAGTACAGTTGTGTACCTACAATAAATGTAGATGTTCGAGTGTATTCACTGTTGTAGTCATTACTCTTGGGTTATCCTGCTGGCAGGCTACCCTCAGTTGGCCAGAATTCCAAAGTCTAGGTCCGGCGTCGGTTGCTGTTGCCTCTTCCCTGACGTCAGTGCGCCAGGCGTATAAAAGATGCAGCTGATGCCATTTTCTTCAGTTTTTCTTGCCCCAGATGTCAGGTGCCCCCAGATTGGTAGGCTGAAAAATAAGCCAATAAAAATGCATGCACAAAAATAACATTTCCTTCATCTACAAGCAAATACACCAAGAAGGTTGCATAGGATAGAGAAGTGCAGATAAGTCCCAGCAAAGAAAGGGGGATGGTAGGTGGGTAACCTGGACTGCAACAGTGAACACAATGATTTGCCACGTTGGAAATAGCAGAAACGGATGCAATGACCTATCCATTTAGAAATAGTCTGTTTTGAGATAGCCTTTCCTTGTGATCCTGCAGCATATGACACTAAAAGTTGCTCAGTCTTTCTGAAAGCTTTAGTTCTGTCCAAGTAGAAGCGTAACTGCCTGTGTATGTCCAAAGAATGCAGGATTTTCTCACCCTTGTTCTGTGGATTTGGATAAAATGTAGGCAAGTGAATGGTTTGGTTGAGGGCCACACTGGACACCACCTTAGGCATAAATGTAGGGTTTGTCCTCAGAGAAACCCTGTCTGGATGAAAAATGATAAAAGGTTCCACAGCCATGAGTGGTTGTAACTCCAAGACTCGCCTGGCAGAGGTTATTGCTAGGAGCACAGCTGTTTTCCAGGATAAGAATTTTATATCTGCTGTTGATGCTGGCTCGAAAGGAGGCAGTGTGAGTTTTTCCAAAACATAATTGAGGTCTCAGGCCGGAATCGGTTCTCTCCTTGGAGGCCTGATGTTTTTGGCCCCTCTGAGGTACTGCCTTATTAAAGGATGAGAAAAGATAGGTGGTTCCATATTGTAATGGGCTGAAATGGCATAGGCATGAATCTTAATTGATGAGAAAGAAAGGCCTTTGTTCAGCATCTCAGTTAGGTATTGTAAAATCTGAGGGATATTTGGTACACACGTGTCAATGCCTTGTTGCTGGTTCCAAGCACAGAATCTCTTCCATTGTTCTGCATAAGATTTTCTGGTACTGGGCCTCCTGGCCCCCAAGATAACATCCATAACAGCTTTTGAAAGAGGAGTGTTCTGAATGGCTACATTATCCGCCATGCTGCCAGATTTAAGGTCCCGAGTTGGCTGTGCATGATCTGATTGTTTTGTTGGGGCAGCAAGTGAGAAGTTTGAGGCAATATCCATGCTGGACCTTGAGACAAGCTCTTTAGGATTGGGTACCAGTGCTGGTGTGGCCAGTCTGGTGCAATCAGTATCATTTTTGGCTTCTCTTGTCTGACCTTTAGGAGTACCCTGGGAAGGAGAGGCAGTGGAGGAAAGGCATATACTGTTAGAGTTTTCCAGCTGAAGGATAGGGCGTCCACTTTCCATGCTTGCTTGTGATAAATCCTTGTGCAAAATCTCTGCAATTGGCAGTTGTGAGGGGAGGCAAATAGATCTATGTCTGGGGCATCCCCATTTCCTTATTATCATGCTGAAGACTTGCGGATCCAGTTTCCATTCGTGGGGACCCATGAGGTTTCTGCTTAGTTCGTCTGCTAGAGTATTTGTTTTTCCTGGCAGGAATTGTGCTTGCAGGTGAACTTGAAAAGCCAATGCTGTGTTCCATAAGGTCATTGCTTGTCTGCAGAGGGGGTAAGAAGGTGTACCTCCCTGCTTGTTTATGTACCACATGACCGCAGTGTTGTCTGTCTTTATCAGTATCTGTCCTGGATGAAGTAGGTCCTTGAAATCTGTCAGGGCATTTTGAACAGCTAGCATCTCTTTTTGACTGATATGAAGATGCATCTGGTTTGCAGGCCATGTGCCCTGAATCCATTTTCCTGCCATATGGGCCCCCCAGGCATAATCTGATGCATCTGTTGTCAGTGTCTGTCTGGCTGTGGGTAAACTGAATGGCAGACCCTTGTTGTGGTGACAGGCTTCTGCCCACCATCAAAACTCCTGCTGCAGGCAGGGAATGAGTGCAATTACTGTCTCCAGGCTGTGGCAATGCTGAGTCCAAACACTTTTTAGATACCATTGTAGTTTCCTCATATGCAGTCTGGCATATGGAATTAGTAGAATGCAGGATGCCATGAAACCCAAGGCCTGCAGGATTTTCCTTGCAGATAAGTGGGTTTTTGTTGCCAATTTTTTTAAAGTTAAGTAGTCAGTTGCTTTTGTTTGTCTGGCGTGAGATAAGCCATCTGGGTAGTTGTATTTAAGCTTGGACCAAGGAATATTATCTCTTGAGAGGGCACTAGTTTTGATTAATTTTCGTTTACTGTATACCCCAGGCCAATTAGTAATCTTTTTACAAATGCCAGATGCTTTAGAACAATGTCTTTGTTCTCTGCTTGAATTAGGCAGTCGTCCAAGTAGGAATATATTTGAATTCCTCTTTGTATGCAAAATGCAATTACTGGTGCCAGGCATTTTGTGAAGACCCTGGGCGCAGTAGATAATCCAAAGGGCAGTGCAGAGAATTGGTAATGCATTGAGCCAGCTATGAATCTGAGGTATCTTCTGCAAGATTTTCTGATTGGGACATGCAGGTATGCCTCTTTTAGGTCCAAAGTTACGAGCCAAGCCTTCTTGCCCAGCATGGGCAGTAGCTGCTGTAGAGTCAACATTTTGAATCTTGGAACTTCCAGAAACATGTTTAGTATAGACAGGTCCAGTATTGGTCTCCAGGTTTTGTTCTTTCTGGGTACTATGAAAAGTCTGTAGTAAAATCCTTGCCCCTGCTCTTGTTGTGGTACTTGCTGAATGGCCCTCATGTCCATGAGGGCTGTAATTTGTTTGTGTGCCTCTGCCTCTTGATTGTGTGGCAGGTCTGGCATACCTTTTGACCTTGGTAGAGTGTGAAAATGGAACCTGTAGCCTTGGGACACTATGTTCAGGACCCATTTGTCTTGGGTAACCATTTACCAATTTGATGAAAAAAGTGCTAGTTTTCCCCGTAAGGGGGCTGCCAAAAGAAAAGTGCTTGGATCTGGCAGAGGAAAGTCATTAGGACTGTTTCCTGTAAGGTTGCAATTTGTATTCTCCACTTTTGGAGGTAGGAGCACCCCATTGTTTAGGCCTGTATGAGCCTTGGAGCTAAGATCTGCCTCTGGGGCGCCTGTATCTGCCTCTTTGAGGTCTGTCTGACACTGGAAAGGACCAATTTCCTGCTAAACCTGGGTGGCTGTACCTGTAAGAAATCCTTGACTGCATGGATTTTGCTTTATCCTCCATTTTTTTCAGCACCTCTTCTGCTTTAGTACCAAACAAAGTATCATGCTGTAATGGTGCATCTAATAATTTTGCTTTAACATGATCAGGCAGATTCTGTTCCTTTAACCAAGCATGCCTTCTAATTACAGTACATGGAACAGTGGCCCCACAAGAGGCCTCCAGTGAATCATAACCACATTGCAAAGTATGCTTTCCCACTTGTTCAGCTGCATGCAATAAATCCTGCAATTCCTTGTTCTCTGAACATTCAGTATTTGTCAACAATTTCTGTTTAAGCAGTGACATTAAATATTGCTGATATTTAAGCATATGAATCTGACAATTTAAAGCCCTTACAGCCAAGGTAGCAGAAGTGTAGACTTTTTTCCCCATCTGTCTAGAGCCCTAGAATCCCTATCACAGGGGACAGGGTTTTTTGCAGTGGAAGCTTTAACCCCTTTGGGACCCTGAGATATAGTTTCTGGGTCAGCAGCAGGGTTTTTATATAGAACTTTATGAGAATCCGGGACCCAGTAGTATCTGTCTGGCTTAGCAGGTTCAGGGGGTAAAGAGTAAGGGGACAGGCCGGACTCTGAAAATTCATCATCGACAATGTCTAGAACAGGTGGAATAGCAAGGGGTCTGTGCTGAGGAAGTAGCAGAAAGTCTCTGAGCCTTTTCTTAGATTCAGAATAATCCTGGCTCTCCCAGTGGAAATGCTCCCTCATGGTATGCAGGGTTTCCCCAAAAGAATAATCCTCAGGAGGAGAGGCTGAAGGAATGGATTATTCAGCATCAGAATCCTCATAGGGAAGCATGGAGTAATCCTGTTCAGAGGAGGAATCAGAGGAAATAGAAACCTGATCAGAAGAATCATACTCTGTCTCTTGCCTAGGCCTCTTATCAAGAGGGGGATGGGAGCCCCTGATCAAAGTAATTAGGTCTTCGGCCATTTTGAGCATCTGTTTTTTAGGCATGGGAGATTGAGTGGGAGCATGCTGTACTTGTTTCTTTGTCTTTAGAGTTGCTTTAGTCTTTGAAGCTGAAGAAGGCTTAATATATAGTTGTGTAGGTCTGAAGACACCCTCAAAACGATGCCTGCTCAGCGGCTCCGGACCAATCTGAGGGAATGATTTCCGAGTGTCCAGTACCTTGAGTATCCAGAGACCCAGTCAGCTCCACGTGGGAGTCAGAAGCGGCCTGTGGCTCTGAGGTAGCAGGCACCATGGGCTGCGAAAGCGCCTCACTGAGAACCGGTGAACCGCCGACTGGCCTAGCAGAGGCGTCGTCGGTTTTGGACCTCGGATGTCTATCCTTTTCCTTGCCCTTGCGTTTTTTGTAAACTCCGGTTGTCGGCTGTTCCGACGGCATTATATAATTAAATCTTCGGCCCAAGAAATGAAATACAAAATCGAACAGACGCTTAATAGTGCGCCAGTTAAATCTAGCACAAAACCGACAGCTAGCAATGCTGTGATCAGGGCCTAGGCAAGGAATACAGTAAGAGTGAAAATCCTTATGAGGTATTTGCTTCCCACAAGAAATACAATTGTTAACTTTTTCTGACATCGGTCTGGAGAAAGAAAAAAGTTTCCCCAATGGGGTACTTAGATTTAATGAAGACTTCGATTCTGAAATTCGGATTTGAAAATCTCAGGAGTCGGCCGACCAGCACTTGCAAACTGCTTTTGCTTCGGGCACCACGCGGCAAGAAAGACGGAAGAAAATGGCGTCAGCTGCATCTTTTATATCCCTGGCGCACTGACGTCAGGGAAGAGGCGACAGCAACCGACGCCGGACCTAGACTTTGGAATTCTGGCCAACTGAGGGTAGCCTGCCAGCAGGATAACCCAAGAGTAATGACTGCAACAGTGAAACACGATGAACATTTACCACAAGGTAAGAAAAGAGGGTAATAAAGGGAGAAGACTAAAAGGGAGAGAGTCTAAAGTGTGCGATAGGGTAGGAAAATTTTAGAATAAACTTTTGAGAAAAATTTAGAGTAATAATATATAAGTTTTAAAAAAAATTAGACAGTTGAGAAAGTGGCTTGACACGGCTGTACAGCAACATGGCAAACAAGATCTAAGGTAATAGGGAGCAGAGCATTCCGGGTAGGACCTTGGCTCGAGAGTTTCTGGCTGACACAAGTTTGATACTGGCCAGCTCGGTTCCGAGGACAGAACCGATAACCCATCAGTAAGGAATGAACGAAGATGAACAACATCAGATCTGAAGTTTAGCAAATTGTTCATGAAGTTACAGATCAAAGAAATAACAGTGATGGGACTTGAGTAGTAGAGCTAGAAGAGGCAGACTGCATTTGTGAAACAAACATTTACAGTATGAACTGGCTTGCCTTCAAATCTTATTAAAACAGAGGGAGAGAACGAAGTGTGTGTGTGTGTGTGGGGGGGGGGGGGGGTACAGCCACCAAGCTGGATGCAGAAGTCATACAATCATGTCTTACTTTGAAGAGAATCAAGACCTGTGCTGAAGATCACATTTTCTCCTTGCTCTGGAGACCTGGCAATACATCAAAAACAGAAGAAAAATAAGTCATTTTTGAAAACAACTTTTTGGGCAGACATAGCAAAAATAAGACAAAGAAGCTGAAATTTAGGATGATATCCTGAGCTTTTTTCCCCAAAATGTTTTATTTTTTTTTTTGCAACAAGCCTTTAACTATGTATAGCAGGAAGAGTTTGAGGAGGCAAACAGTTGCCCCAGGCATGAACGGTGATACAGGTACATAAATGTAATGGAATGGAAGCTTTGTGGAAAATAAGCAACAGAGAGAAAAAAAAAATCACAGAGGTAGTCAAGATGAGTAAGAACATATTCCCACCTTTATAAATATAATGCAACAAAAGCAAAAGGTTACCATCATAGCAGAAAAACGACTCCACAGGAACTGAGTTTTTATGGTTTATTCCCATGTTCACTGATTTTTTTCTTGAAACAAACTAGTATAAACTTTTTATCTGTTTACTTAAAGTTATATTTTATGAGTGCCGTGCATGTAAATAAGAATAAACATGTTCTTTTTCTCTCTTTTTTGCATACTGCACAGTTTTAAAAGATATACTGATGAAAAATGTATGTGAAGCATCTAGGTGACTGGGGAGACCACAAGTAAAATATAGTAAAGGAGTTTTAAAACTGGTGGCCAAAGAAACAGCACTGAATAGGCTACTTAAGTCTGGAAGACTATGCATTTTTGGCATGGGGGGCGGGCAGGTAGCAAATCCTGTTTAGGAGAAAATGCACACTGAGAAGATTGCTTATTCGTTTTTTTGTGCATCTGTGTTTCGGTCCCATTAGTTAATTATTGCAAAGTCTGAAACATTTGTAATTAAGGAAATATCATTGTTGTGCAGTTGTTGGCAGTGCGGAATGTTTGACTCAGACTGGCAGTAATCAAGCAGCTCCAGGAAGAAAGGGGTTTCTCTGTGAGGCTCATAAGAGAAAAAAAATGAATGCTCCTTGTAGGTTATAGTTAACTACTTCAGAAGTATATGATTTCCAAATGAAGGAGCTGATGGAACAAATGCTAAAATTGAATGCAGACAATTTATATTAGTCATATGATAAATTGTCATATCAAATTAACCTGATAGCCCTGCCCTCATACTTAGATTAGTGCTGTAAAAACTGATGTGTTACACAATGTTACAGTATTTATTGTACTAAAATAATACTTGTTTTGAACTGTGTATGGAAACAACCCAAAATATTAATGGCCTTTAAAGCTTCAACTATATTCATCTCCCAGGTCTATGTAAGGTTCCCAACAGATAATGTTAATAAATTCATGGCATGTTTAAGCCACTATTTTCATGTTTTTCGCTCTCCCCCTTCATCTGCAAATACAATCTACATTACATTTCAAGAACCAAACATAAATTTTAATACTGAAGTTAATATAAATGTCAGGGAATGCCTGTTGTGAGTTTAAAAATTAAGTTAATACATACATGAACAACTATTAGGTGTACATCCATTACCCATTTTTTCCCATTTTCCACTTGGGGCCACGGTGCCACTTCATACATGTTTCAGACAATTAAAATGTTATAACATGGGTTACTGTACAAAAATGAATATGGGCTGTTGTACTTCTGCTATTCAATCAGTCTACCTTGATGTATTTAGACAAGCTACACACATTACAATGGTCGTGCAACAATCAAAAATGAAGAATTTTCATATTTATATCAGAGCCAGAATTATTTTATATATATATATATATATATATATATATATATATATATATATACATACATACATACATACATACACACACACACAAAATCACAGATGAAGCAGTGATGGGTGATGCAAAACAGCGATAAAAAGGCAAAATGTCCATTTTGCAAATAATGCACGGATATCATAGACAAAACTTAAACAGGACTTGAATATTCATTTCTTTTACCTGGAAAGGTATGGTACTTTTTTCAGGGTATTAGATCAACAACTCACAGACTAGAAAGGTGGCCACAAATTATATATCAATATAAAAACTGTAAGTTTAAGAAGAGTATGGGATTTTAAGATAAATCCAATGCCTGTCAGCCTGGGATGACATGCTCGACAAGCCACGATGCTTCGCTAGGGACGGCTTGCACCTGTCACCCCTGGGCTTTCGGATATTGGCAAAGGCTCCTGCTAACCCCATAGTGCCTTTTTTAGGCAAGGCTCAAAAGACAAACCCACCTCCATAGGTATCACAAGGGATAAGAAACTAAGAGTAATGCTACTCAACGCCAGAAGTCTAAACCTCAAGATGCACGACTTCAAACTCTCCTTAGCATGGAGAACATCGATATCTGTGCAGTAACAGAAACCTGGTTCAAGGCTCCCGAGAGCACCCCAGCACTACCAGGTTATACCTCATACCATGCTTTTCGGCCCCAAAACTTGGACCGAACCACAAAAGGAGGGGGACTATTAATATTCGTCAAAGATACCCACACCTCCAGGTTGGTGGCACAGCACGAAGCATCAGAGACTATCCATGTGCAACTAACAGTGGGTAAAACTGCCTAACAGTTTATAGCCTGCTACAGACCACCCTCCCAAACCCAGGAACCCCACTCGGCCTTCCTGAGAACACTGGAAAATATGAAGGTCTCTCCAAACACCATTATATTGGGCAACTTCAACTACCCAAACATAGAGTGGGAGCATTACTCTAGCTCCAACACCCTAGCCCAAAGGTTCCTAGAATTTATAAACTCAAATGCTATGGAACAACTTGTTACCACTCCCACAAGAGGGGGAAACATACTGGACCTGATCATCACCAACATGGGGACGCTATGCTCCAGACCAGAAGTGTATCCCTCACCGGTAAGATCAGACCATAAACTAATCTCACTGGATATTCACTTCCCAACCCTACCCCCCTGCCCAGAAAACCACAGTGAAAAACTTCTCTAAAGCAAATTTCACACTCCTCAAAATCGAGGTGGAATCCTTCAAAACCCCCGGGCCTGTGGAAAATATGGCCCAGACCGCAGAATCCTTTATAAACGCATTCTATGAACACCTTCAGGAATGCATGGATCATGCAATCCCAAATAAAACCAAGACCCAATCCCCCAAAGGCAGACGTCCTGTCTGGTGGACCCCAGCCATAAACAAACTATACAATAGAAGGAGGAAGCTACTACATGATATAGCAAAATCCCAAAAAGGGAAGGCATCTCTGATCAGTATTAGCAAAAAAACTACGGGCACTCATAAAATCGTTTAAGGCCAGCTTTGAGAGAAAAATTGCACAGGTCACTAAGGATAATCACAAGGCTTTCTTTAGTTATGTTAGGAACCTGGGTGGGAATTCCCAGATATGCTCAGAATTAGTCCAAAATGACAAAAAATACACCGAACCCACAGACATTGCCAATATCCCAGCTGACAGGTTCGGTGCAAACCCCCCCCACCAAAAGGGCAAATATCTATCCCAGCAGAGTGCTGCCCCCCTGACATCTCAGATGCTCAGGTAAGAGCCGCCCTCTCCAAAGCAAGAAACACAGCATCAATGGGACCAGACGGTGTCCCAGGCTGCGTCCTACATGAACTACAAGAAGAGCTAAACCCAAACATAAAACTACTGTTCAATCTCAGCCTTACTACAGGATATGTACCTAAAGAGTGGCGTACAGCAACAGTGGTCCCTCTCCACAAAGGTGGTGCCTCAATGGATCCTGGAAACTATCGCCCCATAAGCCTGACTAGCTTGGTCTGCAAAGCTATGGAAAGGATCATCATGGACCTCATAAATAAAGATATTGGGGACCTACAGACACTGGATCCTACCCAGTTCGGCTTTGTTAAGGGCAGATCCTGCCTCTTAAAGCTGGTCAATTTCTTTGAAACAGTCACCAAGGCCATTGACGAGGGGAAGGTAGTCCACACAGCCTACCTGGACCTCGCAAAAGCCTTCGATACAATACCCCACTCTGGCATTATAGATAAGCTCACCAGCTTAAACAAACTCCTATGTCACTAGATGGGTTGCAAACTGGCTCAAGGACAGAAACCACATGGTTAGAATTGCTGGAGCCATGTCAGACTCCAAACCAGTTACAAGTGGCGTCCCACAAGGCTCAGTCCTGGGACCTGTCTTGTTCAGTATATATTTCTCGGAGGTACAGGCCAACACGGAAGGACTGTGGCTGACCAAGTTCACAGATGACTGCAAACTGGGTGCCATAATCGACTCTCCAGCAGACACAAGCATCCTCCAAAAGGGCCTAATAGAAACAGACAACTGGTGCCAGAGCCATGGCCTCAAGCTAAACGCCAAAAAGTGTATAGTCATTCCCTTTGGCAAAAACAAAGTGCCCACAAATTACCACATAGGTGGTAATCCATTAAGTACAGAAGAAGTAATTAGGGACTAGGGGACCCAAGTTGATAGCAATCTCTCATTTGACAACCACGTGGCCAAAGTGGTTAGAAAAACATTTTATATAGCCCACCTAATCATGAAGGGATTCGCATCTAGATCAGGGGAGGTCATCGTGCCTCTTTACTCATCCCTCATCAGGCCCATAATTGAGAACAATGAACCTTTTGGGATGTACCTTACCAGACACCTGCAGCAACTGGAAAGAACCCAAAAGTACCTCACCAAGAGGATCAAAGGGCTCAAACAGATGTCATATGCTGCCCGGTTAAAGAAACTCCAGCTCTACTCAGTGGCATACCACCTGCTCAAAGGCGATCTGTGCCTGACGTATAAAGCCATGTCCAACCCGGAATTAATGGACATGCTGCACCTCAGAAAATACAAATCTCATCGAGCTACGTGCTCGAGAGACTTGAACCTCAGCAATGAAATAAATAGGACATGCTGGAGGGACAGATTCATAACCCAGAGGCTCCCTTCACTCTGGAATAAAATCCTAGTCCAGGTTAGGCAGAGTCCCTCATTGACTCTCTTCAAGAGGAATCTTGATGAGTGGATGGGAGATTGTAGGTTTACCCCGGGTATCACTTCTGTGTCACTGTTAGACAGAGGCACAGTATACTAACCTCGAAAAAGGGCATAGTAAAATTAATTTAAAATGGGTGGCGAAAGCCAAACACACTCTGGCTAGGCTTATAAATGCCCTAGGGCAGATAGCCTAGTATGAACCTATAAACCTATATAAAGTACCTGAGAGTTTGGTTGAGCAGGTTGGTGAAAAAGCCATACAAGGAGTTAAAAAGGTAGAAATATGTTTTTAAGAGATAGACGATGATACGTTTTGAGTTAAATCAGAGAATACAAACTTTGTTGCACTGCTCCTGCTACTTCGCATATCACAGTGTTAACCTGCAGATACTCAAAGTCACTTCCTGATGTCAATCAAAAATATGACGACAGACTATCTGGGAATGAAGAAAGAATTCACCTGGGAGTTACAGACCCATATCTATACCATGCTGTTGTCCAAGTGAAAAAAATTTATTTAATTATATATTAAGTTCATGATGTTAACAGAAAACTCTTTCTTTACTAGTTTGAGATAACAATAAGGTATCATTTGAGTGGGTTTCTCTTTAGTCATACTACAGAAAGAGAGATGAGTTTCCCTGTGTGTTGAAACCAACAATGTGAACTTTAAAATAGTTAACAGAAGATGGTGACCTGAAGCTATGAATAAACTATGGTCTTATCCATCAGGTACAGCATTGCACCATGGGAGAAGGGGGTTGACAAGCTATGGAAAGAAAGAAAAATTAGGCTAATATACTGGAAGCAAATGAGCACTGGTGACCTGGGCCACTTGTAGTCAAGTTAATTAGAAACCTAGTTTAAACAGACTCTTCAGGTTAAAATTCACAGGCATAATATTACTGTGACGTCTGGTTATATCCCACCGGACTACCAACAATTAATGTGACGTCCCCTACTAACCTGGGTCAGTAACTAATTAGCTTCAGTCCTCACTACTGACGCCAACGTGAGACCGTCACTTAAACACAAGTAATATTTCACAATTTTCCCCTAAGAGCACAACAGGAACCTGCTCTATTTTACTGGGACTGGACTATATACACCTCTGTCCACTCCAAACATATTTTCTTATTATACACTTCAGAGCAATGTGTCCCAGCTTAACAGCTCTGATGCACTCACACAAAGTAAATTTAAATCTCACACATCCAAACACTTCTGGGAAAGCCTGACACAGATTTCTAGCTGTGGCCCTTCCCCAAAATAATACAGTAATGCCGCCACCAATCAGTGTGTCTTCATGCCCTACTAAAGGGGTGTCCAATTATGATAATTAAATATCAAAATAAATGACAGCTATGACCATAAACGACCATATTAATAACTAAGTTTCCTAATATAACCAAAGAATACTGTCCCTGATCTAATCTAACACATAACAGCAAGGCAAAAGGTAGGTGTAACATTTTTGGTGAGTTCTCTTTCATGGGTGTCCACTGACTGCACAGCACTGTAACTGATGACTATACTTCACAAAACTGCTCAGCACTTGAAAACTGCAGTCTCAACTGTCTTATTTTAAAAGATAATGGTCAGCTGTTTGGAAAAGTTATTTTTCTGTCAATCAGTTGTTTAAATAATCACTTAGAAACCAGGAACATTCTAATGACATCACTCACTGTTCAGCTGATTCTCCACAATACTTTAGTAAGTCCCTCTCAAACATGCACAATTAGAGAAGCATCAAAACACTGACAGATTCTCTAAACATTCTGTATAAACATGGAAATATTAAATGTTTTAAAATGTATTTACATTTTCACAAGTAGACATACTGACATATCATACAAGTTAATCCAGAATATACACAAATCTCCTGCCAAACATGCTAACGCAGACAATAGTGTTTTCATTTTCTTCACATTTACTACAACAGTTTTGGGATTAAATAAGTAGAGAATAGATAAGACCTGCAGGTGATCGGAGTTATAGGGTGCACAATAAAATGAGACAAAGCAGGCTGTGAGGCACAGAAAAGTAAATGGATGATAGAAGCTTGACTATGTATGCTAGCTGCTAAAATATGCCAATAAATGCAGGATATTTTGAATGATAGCCTACACATATCAGACCAAAGGGTTTTACACCCCAGGAAGATTAGGAAGAATTCTTCCTGAGGCACAGGCAACATGTTGGGCTTGCCATACAGGGGCACATGGGAGCTATTTTTATTTTGGTCCTACCATTGGCTTAATACATACAAGTCAGAGTTGCAAGTCTTACTGGAAAAATGCTTATTAAGACAGTGATGCCTGCAAAGTCATTCATATTTATAGAATATCATAAACTATTATAACTGACAAAAAATGAAAATACATTAGTAAATCTGACAATGACAAAAAATGCTGTACCTAAGAATAGGAAATCCAAAACTGAAATGACCATTGCTGAATAACAGATATTTTAGATGAAGTGGAAAAGACAGAAAGTAGAACTGCAACTAAATAGCCCAAATTCCCAACTTCCCAATAACACTATATAGTTAACTGACTTGTCCAAGGTCAAACAGTAGGCAAGTGAAGGCTGAAGGGAATGAAATACTGGACCACAGAAAGCAGATCTAATGATCTCATACCCTTAATCCTCTGCAAAGCCAGCTAGTCTGTGGCTAAAAATGTTTTGTTGCTATCAAACAGTCCATATTATTTAATCCGCTGACTGTTTGACAATAACAGTTAGCCTGCGTTATTTAATCCACTGACTGTTATTGTCAAACAGTTAGCGGATTAAATAATTTGGACCACAGGCATTATAGAGCTTACTGCCCACTCAGAATGAAGAAAGAACTTAACAGAATGCAGAAAGAAAGAAAATGTTTGCCTTCTAAAAATTCTCAAACGACTGTGCCTGCCAATTTGATGGACAAAATTTGATTATCTTTTCACAGCTGGTCAGTTTTAGAGTATGACCACCTTTTTTGTGTGTTCTTATGTGTATACTGTACTTAAGGTTTGTTAATACATTTGTTTCAATCAAAAAAATTTTATATATATATATATATATAGATATATATATATATATACACACACACACACACACACACACACACACACACACACACACACACACACACAATTTAAAATAAAAACTGTTACACAACTGGACTTCATCATGAGTATGTAAACAAACTGAAGATATTAGGAAGTAAATAAATGAACATTGTCATATAAATACACACCCACCTTAAGTATTCACATACTGTGTGTGTGTGTGTGTGTGTGTGTATCTATATGTATATATGTGTATATATATATATATATATATATATATATATATATATATATATAGATATATCTTCTTCCGGCTTTTCCCAGTAAGTGGTCGCCACAGCGGATCACCTGTCCGCTCATAATTGGCAGTGGAGTTTCACAGTGTCGAGTTGCCAGCTCGGCACCCAACCTTCCGAAGAAGGCACACACACATACCCAATCACACCTAGGGCCAATTTAGTGTGTCCAATCCACCTGCAGCATGTCTTTGGGATATGGGAGGAAACCGGAGCACCCGTAGGAAACCCACCCGACCACAGGGAGGACATGCAGACTCCGCACAGAAGGCACCCCAGCCTAGGATCAAACCGGAGAATCTCTTCTGTGAGGCGACAATGCTAACCACTGCACCACCGTGGCCCCGCCCCTATATATATATATATATATATATATATATATATATATATATATATATATATATAAATATATATATGAGGGCGGCCACGGTGGTGCAGTGGTTAGCATTGCCGCCTCACAGCAAGAGGTTCTCCGGTTCGATCCTCGGCTGGGGTGCCTTCTGTGCGGAGTCTGCATGTCCTCTCTGTGGTCGCGTGGGTTTCCTCCAGGTGCTCCGGTTTCCTCCCACATCCCAAAGACATGCTGCAGGTGGATTGGACACTCTAAAATTGGCCCTGGGTGTGCGTGTGAGTGTGCCTTCTGTGGAAGGTTGGGCGCCGGGCTGGCAACTCGACACCGTAAAACTCTACTGCCAATCAATGTGCGGACAAGGTGATCCGCTGTGGCGACCCCTAACCGGGAAAAAGCCGAAAGAAGAAGAAGAAGAAGATATATACTCTCACACACACACACTCACACACACACATACACACAAATGAGATAAAGCAAGAGAACATACTCTTCTTAATGGCTGCAATATTTAGATAGATTTAATCACATATTACTGATATTTAATTTATATCATGGGGGTTCGCATTAAAATCATTTCAATCTTGCAGGTATGTCAGAACTTGTTACTGTTTTAATTTTTCATAACTAAACACTAGTTATTTTTCCTTCAAAACTAATCTGTGCTGACTGTGGGAATGAAAGCTGTCATCAGAATCAAGAAAAGCAAGACAGCTGTATAATATTTCTTTCTTTGACTGTTGTCATACAATTTTTCTACTTTCCACTGTCAAAAACAGTTTCCATGAAAATGACAAGTGTCTGAAACAGAATGATGCATAATGCTACTTTTTTGGGAAACTGTTCAACTATGAGTCAAGGAATAAAACAGTCTACTGCCTCTTTTATCTATGGAAAACTGAATAAATGGTTTGACTTTGTTCCACTGTTAGTATCAAACTCACCCAGATCTGTGAAGCACTGAAGTTATAATCCTACAAAAAACAGTACAGTTTCTCTGAAACAAGTAAGTGAAGAGACGTGAAGTTATGTTGTTATATGAGACAGGAGATTTGTTACATCACAGACGCATTGTATCACGCTTTGTTTAGGATATGTATCTCCCACTTGCACTCACCTATATTGTGCAGTTCTAAGATCAAATCTTCAGAGCTATCCACAAAGTAAAACATTTGTGGCTAGTGAGTCTTAACCAATTACCAAAGGCTAAATTAAAATAAACAGCAAAGGCACAACTTCATTATCGATCAGCATTTTTAGCTGTCACCACAAATAAAGTAAATAAGACGCAGAAAGCACTAAGGAATGTCTTTAGGTAACTGTTATTCTGGTTAACCAGAAAAGGAAAGGACACCAAAGCAACAAGGCCAGAAGACCCTTTTACAACCACAGGTGCAATCAAAACACATTCATAAGTAAAGCATTCAGATCCAGGTTAGCTTATACCCAGCTGTGCTGTCTGTCCGGTATGCTCAGCTGACTAGCACCATGACCTTCCCCAGGTGAAGAGATCTCAAAAAGACATTTAGGAGGAATGATCGGTCAGCATTATCACCCACATAGGAGGTAATAACTCTACTTACTATAAGCATATGTTCATCAGCCAGAGGAGAAGTTGTGGATAGCAATTAATACAGAGTGGAAGGATTTTGTCTGTGAGGGACAGCGTCAAGTGGGATAAGTTGATCACTCCAATACAAGCTTTTTTGGAATTAATTGTTTTGAAGGGTATTTCAGAGTTACATGGTTAAAGCTTCTACAGATCGCACAAGCAGAATCCTATAATTCACAGTGGAAAGAGATGATGGAACAGATGGGGAAGTTCAGAAAATAAGGAGAGCCTGGGATTTTGGAAGTAGATTTTTAAGGAGAACAATAATAACCATACACAATATTATATTCCTAAAGCAGTAGAAAGTATTCTAAGAACTAAGCCAACACGGCAATGGAGAAAGGAGATTCTGCCAATAGAGACACCTGCAATTAGGGGTACAGAGAATAGGCAAGAGGGGCCTGGAATTTACTGGAGAAAACTTTCAAAGGAATCAAGGTATTGGGAGCAAATAATTAGAGAGGGAAAAGGTAATAAAATGGGAAGAGGCCAACAATTCATTTGGACTGCAGGCTAGAGAGTGCCTTCCCTCTCAAGGACCGATATCAAGAGTACAGGCAAAGAAAAAGGAATGGGGGTTCCTAAGTGAAAGACCAGTAGTGCTAGAGCTTTTAGCAGAATCTACTGTTAAAAACAAAAAAAAGAGATAATTAGTAGGGCATATAAAGTATTGCATGATAACTATAGAAATCAATTAGGAGGTTAGAAAGGATTGGCAAGAGTGAACTGCATAAGCAATTCACAAAGAAAAGGTGGAAGGATATATGTATGGTTCCCAAATATGCAAAAAAGCATAGAAAATGTAGGATCTTTGCTTGGGAGTGTTTGCATAGGTATTTTTATACTCCAAGCAGACTCCTAAGAATTTTTCCTCAGTTAGATTGCAAATGTTGTAGGTGAGATGGGGAAGAAAGAGGTAATTGGAAACATACTTCTTTGGAGTGTAGTGAGTTGGTAGACTTTAAAACTTCCCCGCAGACTACTCTGTCAGAAATACTGGGTAAGCAAATTAGTTTAATTAAGGAAATGATTTGAGTTGTGATAGAGAACCAGAATTGCCTAGACATATTATGGAAAAAGCAAATACTGGAAAATGGAAATCAAAGTCTAAACCAACGATTCTAGAAGTAGTGAATATAGTAACAGGTAAAAGAAATGGAAGTGAGATGTTTAGAAAATGGTCTGAGCAAATTGCATAGAAAAAAATGGGAACTGATGGAATAATACATGCAGAACAATGGTTTGGAGGAGGAATGTGGTTTAAGGTATGGCAGGAATTCAATAACTATGTACTGTTTGACTGACAATGACTGTACAGAGGATAAGTAATGTATAATCTTTGCAACTGAAAATAAGTCAATATAACTTGTCATTTAATAAATGTATGACTGCCTCTGTTATAGGTGGTAATTCAATAAAGATGCTTCTTGTTTAACAAAACAAAATGGGAGGAAAGCCCAAGGCGATCACCAGGAGAAAGACATGGAGGCTCTTTGTGGTAGATACAGGTACCAATGACCTGGCAAATAAAACATCTGAGGTAGTAGCAAAGAGTAAACAAACAAAATGCTAAGATAGTCCTTGAAGGATATGGTTTTAATACAAATAGGTTGAGCACTTTCATCCAAAATTGTTCACGGACCTTATCAAAACAGTCAACTCTGTTTGTGCAGAATACATCATTTATACAGTAAAATCCCCATGATCAGGGACTCAATCAACCAGGATATGATTTGCTTGTACGCTGGCATATCTCAAACAACAGGAACATACACTTAACTGGCATTTACCAGTCCCCATGGCTGCCAGTTAAGTGAGACTTTACTGTAGCAGAAATCATGACCACACTATCAGCCTAGACAAATAGTCAAGGTCAATTGAAATAAATTAATTACTACATAAACATTTTAAACCCACCAATTTTTGAAACACAATTTTAAAAAAAATTATAATTAAATATACTACTATTAGGCAATATTCATACATAACTCAATTAACTCACTTGGGAGCAGCATCACTTTAACACACGTGTCAAAACTCTATTAACATTCATGCCTAGAATCCTACTAGCATTTTACCTAAGTTGCCATTCCCATGCTCTCTATTCAAAAAATTCTTGTCATGAATCACCTTTATCCTGTACATTAATTTTGTCAATAATAAAAAACAAAAACTTCTTGAAATGAATACACTGGATAGAGTACAAAAAGCATTGCTACAGTTTTTTTTTTGTTTTTATTTTTATATCATAACAGTGTTCATAAATTCTAAACTTTAGACTTCTCTCAGTCTTACTGACATGGAAAGCCTCACAGGAAGGCATTTAGCAAGATACACAACACATTTGGTGTTAAAATTAAAAGTAATTAGTTGCTGTTGTGGTGTCTTTCGGCTTTTCCCGGTTAGGGGTCGCCACAGCGGAACTCTGGTCCGCTAATGATTGATTAAAAGTAATTAGTAAATTTCCTTAAAAAAGGCAAACATGTCTAAATGTGGACAATGTTCACAGTGTAGGTTTATTTATAATGCAAAAACACCATAATTATCCTAGAGCTATTTCTTCTCTAGCCGACTTTAATGGGTACATAGGTTCATAGGTGTTTACTAGACTAATGACCATAAGGGCCTTTTTAAGCCTAGCCATGCATTCCAAATCTCTGACAAGTTCTGATACCCTTGATAAGTGTAAGCATGGGCCTGGGAGATGAACCATTTACAGGTTACCTGTTTGCATCAGAGACATAGGTGCCAAACCAGGGATGAATTTCCGGTTTCCCATCCAATTGTCCAAGCTGCACTTGAATTGGATTAGGGAGGAACTCTGCTTCACATGGATCGGGAGCCTGTTCCA
>NC_056732.1:1097574054-1097616554 GCF_019279795.1 Protopterus annectens
TGTGTGTGTGTGTGTGTGTGTGTGTGTGTGTTTATACACACACAATTAGCAGGGATATGGGGGGAGAAAGGGGGTAGGGGGTCTCTTCCACCTGCAAAAAAATTATTTTTTTTTGCATCAATCTTCTATGCATTGAGGTTATTGGTCTGTACATTTGTAATAGCATGACAGCGTTTGTGTTGCCATTCAATTATGAACATCAACATTTAGGACTTTCAGTTATTTTTAGTACACTCATATATACATGTGACATAGCTATAGACATATACACACACACACACACACACACACACACACCACACACAAACAAACACACACACACACATACACACTCAGGCAGATGGATCCAGGGATCTAACTAGAGAGAGAGACATATATACCTTAAACTAAGTTAGCCACCAAGATTTTAAACTAACTTGAATTCCTCTTCAGCAATAATCATGCAGAAAGGGTTCATACCACAATAGTGGTCAAGTCTACGAAAATCAGAAAACAAACCTTAGTGGTGCCCCCTGCAGCCACATGGAGGAGAAAAGAAAATGCATATCCAGTGCATTCAACATTATTAGGACTACTTCAGAAGCCAGAAAGCAACCTGCTTCTAAGCTGCTTTGAGACAACATGGACAATATTATGGGACAGCAGAAATAGCTACTAAAAGGCATAAATTCCAGCATTTGAATTATGTATACAAATTAACTCACCGTGCACAAAATCAACAAAGGGGCAAAGGCAAACTTCTTAGGGATTATATACATGTGGAGTGAACTGTGATTATTCTGCATGGCCACTCAGCTGCCTTCTTCCTTACAACGATCATAAGTTAGTGTGGGCTAGCACTGATCAACGTCTCATTTATATATAATTATACAATGACCCCCCATTAACATTCCAAAATGTGCACACTGTTTGGTCAGCGTGCACGTTGTAAATCAGACTTATAATAATGGAAAAAGGTCCGGTCGCCTGGACTTTTTCCATTAGTATAAGTCTTTTTTTTTTTTTTTTGGACAGCAACGAAGAACGGAAGAGCTCCGTTGCTGTTATCTCGCTATGTTAAACGAGTTTAACATAGCGAGATATCTTAAAAAAAGCAACAGAGATCTTCCTTTCTCTGTTGCTTCCACACACACAGTTCTGATGTACTGCATAACCATACACATGCGCAGTACATCAGAACTGCCGCAGAATACTGGACAGCTGCGGAAGAGCAGCAAGGAGGCATTATACAATGCCATTATTTAAGAAAAGTATTTTTTCTTAAATAATGTCATTGTATAATAGCAATAACCCACTTCTGGTCTTCTTCTCTTCTTGTCTTTGTTTGGCCACTCGGGCTTCGCCCTCGTGACCAAACCACACCAACAGTGGGTAAATCCAGCATTACCCACACCCAGGAGTGGGTTATTGCTTAAATAACATATCTATGAATTGCTAGTATTCTCCAACTGCACTACACCTCACAGAATTTAGACTACATCTACTGCATCTGTGTGTTGCTATCACACTTCCCAACTTGACATGATGCCAGAACTGAGGAAATATCTGGCAGAACTGAATACATCTGCAGAAATTATTTAACGCAGCTTCTGCTTTTAAAAGAAAGCGGTATCTTTAAATTCTTGTGCTTCAATAAAATTTAGCAAAACAACTTGGAAGTTGAGGAAGCAAAAACCTAGCATATTTCTGCCAGCTAGTAAACTAAATACAAAGTATAAAAACCTCAATGTGCTGCATTCTTGCATGCTGCTAAGGAAGAAGACATGCAATATAGAAAAGAAAGACAAACACCCAGAAAAAATCTCAGGGCTTATTCTCAGCCAAGAAAAGTTTTAACATTTATTGTGCATTTTTTCTTAATATTGTTTTACTGAGACTATGACGTTTAACTTACTGAATGAAAGAAGACATCTTAAGAATCTGAATGTGGTGAGCTGCATGCCTCTCAATAATTGGGAAACATAATTTGTATTATAATAAGGGATGAAATAAATGGTAGTATATTATCTGAAATAGACCAGAGCCTATCAAAAGCCACTGTTGTGTGGAGATCAAGTGACATTTCTAGTGCACAGTTAAAGAATTAACTAATGAAAAACGTTTGCAGGAAAATAAAATGCGAGTCAAACAATACTGCAGAAACAAAGGCAGGATATGCTGAAAATGTACTGGATTTGAGAAAGACAACCATGGGCACAGGTAAATAATTTTCCTGGGTGGCAAAAGCCAGGGAATCTCGTTTGGCTAGGCTTATATAGGCCCTAGGGCCGATAGCCTAGTACATACCTATGAACCTATGATAAAAGCCAATGGAGGCCAGACTGGTCCTAAAATAAAAAAAAAAAAACGGGCTTGCAGTACACATCTATAAACAAGAACGGAAGTTCTGCCTAGCATTTAATCAATACTGCAGAATCTGTGCTAGAAATGCATTCATGGATAAACGGGTCTATTTAAAATAGTTTGCAGAACTGACATATTGTTCAGCAAAAATAACTTTTTTTTGGTACAGTGGAATTAAAATGACTTGATACACTGAAGTCTATAAATGCATCAAAGACAGAGAAACAGGATTTCAAGGCAGACTGCTGGAAAGTAATTCTGAGAATTAACGGAAAAAAATCAAAATTTAAATCAGACACAGGTAGACAGTAGTGTAACATCTTTTCACAAATACCTTTATACAGCCAGAGATGGGCAGTTCTCAAGAGAAAAGTGTGTGTACACTGTTAACCTATTCTGTTCATTAGCACCATTATTTCGAAAATTGATGACTTAAGTACAAGGATAATAAATTAAAGCTTTATTTTTTTCAAAAAGCAGCACTTAAATTCTGATAATAATTTGGGTTTTATTGCTTGTGAGATGCTAAATGGCAAAAATAATTCACAGTATAAAAGCAAAGACAGTGACTGTAGACAATCACAAAATCACAGCAACATCTAAAATGCTGTGCAGAACTATAACAAAGATAGTAATGACTATGTTGATTTATTTGCTAATACAGTGGCAGTAACACATGGTCCTAAAATATACTCACAGTAATCAGAGTTAAACAGCAGCAAGAGAATGGGCAATGTAGGTCTCATTAAGAAGCAATTAGAAGCACCCTGCTCTGTGGCACAGAGGGATGGATCCCAGACAATGTGAGTTTGAACAACTCAGATGCTAAAGGAACTAGTCAGGAGAGTGACCAGGTCCTTTCTTTTTGAGACTAGAGGGTGCATCTAAGCTGTAAACAGACTACTGCGAGAACAGCAGAAGGAAGGACCGAAGGGTGTGTCATTATGCAAGGTGATATGCATGACAACACGCACACACAATTCACCCCAGCTAGGGTTACTTTCATCTCAAAAATCCCTGCCTTCAGCCCATGTTTGTGATGTCTACCTCCTGAACTACACTAATAAATGGAGATGCAATGATCTCACCATCTTCTTCTTCTTTCAGCTTTTCCCGGTTAGGGGTCGCCACAGTGGATCACCTGTCCACTCATGATTGGCAGTGGAGTTTTACAGTGTCGAGTTGCCAGCCCGGTGCCCAACCTTCCACAGAAGGCACATACACGCACACACTCACACCTAGGGCCAATTTAGTGTGTCCAATCCACCTACAGCATGTCTTTGAGATGTGGGAGGAAACCAGGGCACCCGGAGGAAACCCACGCGACCACAGGGAGGACATGCAGACTCCACACAGAAGGCACCCCAGCCGAGGATTGAACCAGAGAACATCTTGCTGTGAGGTGGCAACGCTAACCACTGCACCACTGTGGCTGCCCATGCAGTGCAAATAAAGAAGCTTTCCTTGGAGAGGGAGGGACACTAGTCATAAAGCTTACAGCAGAATTGTGGCAATCATATGGTATGGGAACAAACTGATTTTAAGAAGCAAATGGTAAATGTCAATGGCACAGGGCAATGGGCTAAAAAGGAGGCACTGAAAGTCAAAAACCTATTAAACAGTTTTTAAGATCTAAATAAAGTGATGAAAACAGAGCATCACAGATTACTCTGAGTTGAAGCAGCAGCAGTCTCAAAGTGACAAATGCTCAGCAACAGGTGCAAACCAATGTTCCTGGCAAATACAGCAACATAAGCACGAAAATATATAAATTTAATACTGCATGAAGCAAACAGAAGTTTTTGACACATTTCATTGGCATTAGTGTAGAGTTTAAAGAGCTGCTCTCCTAACAAAGGCTTAAAAGGGTGCTGTAAACAAAATTAATAAGTTACTAAGTACTTACACAAGAAGTGCATTAAAAGTAACTAATAAAACTAATAATTAATGCAGAATAAAGCCTAGCCGAATCACAGCAAATGAAAATCAGAGTGATAAGAGCAAGAAGTCAAAAGGTATAAAATCTAATCAAAAAATTCTGAGGGGCTGTGCAAATGTCAAAGCGATAAAAGAAGCAAGCAAAGCAGGCTTCTAAACTTAATGCATTATCTTTCACAATTTCTTCCCCATGTCTAAAATAACCATCTTCTACAGTGTTGTTATAGGAAGATGTAGAACTGGAAATTGAACATTAAACAAAAAGTTTTAAAATGTTGAAAAATCTGGCTAGGAGTACTTCTTGGTCAAAACTGATATAGATCTATAATTTTATTTAAAAAAAAAAAGACTGAGACTCTATAGGTTACAAGTATTTACTGATGCACAAGAGAGAGATACTTAAACAGAAAATCAGTTATTAGCCATAGTGTGCAGCTGTGATAAATTCCATGAATATGTGCTTGAACTTTCAGGCAGAAACCCTTACAATGCATATTCAAAACTCTTAGTACAAAATATTTCCTATACTTCAATAATGCTACTTCAACTAAAAGTTTAATCTTAAGTGAAATACAAACCATAAAAGAAACTACACACAGTACACATGTTGCTCACAGACTATTTACCACAGAGTTATGATGGTCTGCTAGAAGAAGCCTAGGCATTCTTTGATTAATACCATGGTTACCAATGATAAAATAAGTCCGAGGATTTGAAAGGTGCAGTGTTGCTGACTTAGAAAGCCGTGGTGGTGCAGCGGTCGTGTTGTCGCCTCACAGCAAGAGGTTTTCCCGTTCGATTCTCGGCTGAAGCGTCTTCTGTGTGGAGTCTGCATGTCCTCCCCGCGGTCGAGTAGCGTTTGAAAGACGTGCGTAAATGGGCATGGGGCTGGCACCTCGGCACAGTAAAAATCTACTGCCAATCATTAGTGGACCGGAGTTCAGCTGTGGTGACCCCTAACCAAGAAAAGTCAAAAGAAGAAGAAGAAGTGTTGCTGATATAGAAATGCAGCTACTAAAAAACATTACAAAGAAAGGATGGCCTCAACAAATACCTTCAATAAGTAAATTCAGTCAGTCTTATTTTGTTCTTTAGAAAGTAATATGCTGCATTCAAGGGCTGACACTGAAAGCAGTCAAATAGTTCCTGATCAGATAAAACAAATGCTTAAGAAGATAAAATGTCCACATCTGGGAACAGTGAAGTGCAAGGCAGGACTAACAGATATATTTTGGGCCTGAAATATCAACTCAAATAGAACTAGTAGCACAAAGTGGTGTCATCTGCAATGAAAACCATAGCAGTGCACCTAAGGAAGCGATACTAGCATATACAATTCCAAACTTTCCATGAAGTTGAATGGATATAAATGTGTCACATATGCCTCGATTAATATATCACGTTTCCTAAAAGAATCAAAATGGCCAGCTTCAGTGGCATAAAAGAATAAAGCCCTGACTACTGCCAATGTGGCCTGGCATTGATTAGCAACTCGGGTGTCTTATGGAGCTGGCAGGGAGGATAGGGATGACCAACCTCAGGAAAGAATGTGCTGAAGATGAAGGATCTCTTGTTTTGGCTCAAACAAATCATGAGACAAGATGTATGTGAAGGCAGATGAGGTGTGGTTGCTCTAGGGCCTGGGAAAGCACATCATCAAAGGCCACATCTCTTTGTCAATACAGCTTACCAAGCAGAAACACCTGGATGATGGGGTTGGAGCATAAAAAGCTCTAGCACACATGTGACACACTGGCTCTGAATCCACTCCATGCCTTTAACCAGAGATAATAATGGTCTTAACGGAGGGGCGGGACATAATGTGAAGTGCCAGTTTCCCTACTTCCTTCATCTCCTGTCAGGCAGCACACAGTACCCCAACAGAAGGTTAGAGCTATGGGAGAGTGCTGAGCACCTGACAGTCAGCAGAAGGGGCACCAGGAAATAAACAAATAAATTAACACAATGACAATTCCAAGAGTGATCAGTGCATTCAAGTTTGCGCTCTCATCACAGCGGACACTTCATGTTCTCCTATGTGAGAATAATCAAAATTACAAAGTCAAGAATTCAAAAGCTTTGTCTATGAATGGAATTCAGACTTCTAATGTCTAGTTCCCACAGTCCTTAGTCCAACAGAGTAGTAGAATGAATTATCCAGACATTCAAACATTTCATGAAAGATTTTGGAATACAGAAAAATGTTACTGTGGGAACTCAACCTCTCAAAGATACAGATTAACCATGAATAGAAGAGAAGTTAAAAAGAATATTGCCTATTTAAATTGTACTTTTGATGTCTAAAGAGCAACACAGAATAAAGAAAATGCTAAAAAAGAAATTGGTAGATAAATATTGCAACAGCAACTGCCAAAAACTATCTGAATAACATGATGGAGACAAACTACAAATGCAAACTCATGGGAAAAGTCAAAAGCTTGCAGTCTAGATGGTTAGCAGAATGGAAGACATCACAGATGTCAGCAGTAAACAAATACATCAAACTAAATGGTTCAGAAAGATGAGAAGGCAGAAGTCCCATAGCCAATCCTGTGAAAAAAATGGAGACTATAGCATGTGACAGTCAAGAGCTGGAGATGGAGAGAGAGAACTTTGAAGCCATGCCTCCAACTGATGTTGTAGCACAGCAATAACTGTAAACAGCCCTGTCTCCAATCTTAAGATATGGCAGACCACTGAGGAAACCAGATAAATGTATGGACTGTTCCAGACATAATTCTAAGGACTGGAAAGTTTAACTTATTGAAATGTGTTTTAAAATGTAAAAAAAAAAAAAAAAAAAAAAATATATATATATATATATATATATATATACATACACACACACACACACACACACACACACATATAAACAGCCCAAGATGTACTAAGTATAGGATTAAACTTAGTTCTGGTGATCGATGCAATGTAATGCATGCTTTTTCAACGATATACAGTAGACACATTCAACAACTTCTGAAAAATGGGCATATTATACACAAGTATATAGACTTCAGACTGATGCACTACAAACAGTGAGCAGCATGTCAGGTAGAGAAGAGTTCTCCCACAAAATTCACAAGAAATACAGACCTCATGGAGGTTAGATCACATCTTCTGTCTCTGGATATATTTCATTAAGCCTGTTAGCATGACATGTCCTATAGTCACAAATCCCTTTAAATATAATTCTCTTGATCTATTTCTTGCTCTACTCATAGTCTTATTACTACATATTTACTGAAGCATAGCACCTGGCATAACCAGCAATAAACATAAGCAGGAATATGCACAAGGGATTTAAGCTTCTGTACTTTTATTATAACAGGAACCGACTTAATTTTTGTTAAAGAAATTAATATTATTGTCAGAAATTTAAAAGCCATTTTTGCAACAATTAAATGAAATAAAATATGCCCATTACAAAGTATGACTTGCATTCATATTACTTGTCTAGAAAATGCATTAACCCCAAAGTAAGGTATAGGTAAATATGGCAATGTTTCAAGCAATTATACTGTTAACAAGGCAATTTTATCTATTTTTATATAACACCATTTTATTGAAAAAGAGTGGAACAATATAAAACAGAAAATATATATATGTCTTTATGGCTACTCATAAGTAAACTTAAACGTGCGAAACATAAATTTTGATTGGTGCATCCTCATTGAAAAAAATTGGTTTACCTTTCACTAGTGCAGCATGACTTTGCAAAACCACAGCATAAATACACAATGCATACTAAACAAAACTTCCCTGCTAATCCTGGCAATACATAGTCTATATAGACTGCGGTGGTGGTGCTGCGGTAGCATTGTCGCCTCACAGTTAGACGTTGCCCGTTCGATTCTCAGTTAGAGCGTCTTCTGTCTGGCAACATGCGTGAATGGGCGTTCCTTCATTGAAGGTTGTGCGTTAGGCCCGGCAAGCCAGCACGTAAAAATCTACTGCCAATCATTAGCGGATCAGAGTTCCGCTGTGGCGACCCCTAACCGGGAAAAGCCGAAAGACACAAACAAACATAGTCTATCTCAATAACAGTTTAAAAAGTTCTTCATAATCATCTTTTGATTGCCAACCTTCAATGCAGTATATATTTAGTGTGCTCTGATCTTCATAATTCTGCAACTGTAATCTATGTACTATAATAATAAAATTTTAATTTTAAATATATAACACTATGGTGGTGGTGCTGCGGTAGCGGTGTCGCCTCACAGTAAGACGCTGTCTGGTTCGATTCTCAGTTAGAGCGTCTTCTGCATGGAGACATGCATGAATGGGCGTACCTTCGTTGAAGGTTGTGTGGCACAGCTGGCAACTTGATACGTAAAAAATCAACTGCCAATCATTAGCGGACCGGAGTTCCGCTGTGGCGACCCCTAACCAGGAAAAGCCGAAAGACACTACTTATACTTCACATCAGTTTAAATCTATACAGCTATATCCTGAAAGGAGGAAATGGAGTACTGCAATAATCAGTCATATCATCAAATCAAAATGCTTTTATTACCCAGCATACAGACAAATGTCTGTCCTGTTGTTCCTTAGCTCTACTACTGGCTTTCAGTGACATTTCCCCAACTGCCATCTAGCTTAAAACATCCCTTAGGAATAGCCAACTGGTTATGAAAGGGTTCCTATTAGAAGAACGAAAGTCCAAAATATCAAACGGCTGCATGCATGAAAATGCCGTTCATCGATGTGTTTTTTTGTGAGATCGCGGTACAGTGAAGATCGGGAAATTTGCCGTTAACTCACTGTAGTGCGATCTCAGAGTTGGTATATATAATTACCGGGGGTGTGGGGGGTGCACCCCCCCCCACAATAAAGGGTTCGAAGTCCAGTATTTTCACTTACAGCTTTCGATTATATGAACTTTCGTTCATATAATATAGACCTGTTATGAAATACCCACCTACTGATTAAGCTAATTAATTAAACCTGCTTCATACAAAAGTAACTATAGTCTTGCTTTTAAAAATTTACAGGAGAGTTCTCTAATACAGATGTATACAAAAGATGAGTATTATTCAGCACCAATATAATTCCACTACTGACCAAAAATGAACAAAGGAGCCTCAGATTAAATTACTGAGTGGTTTGTGGTAATGATAACATTTACTGCCTGCAACCTGTCGATAAATAAGGAGGTTCCAGTGTTATGGATATACTGGAACTAGTAGTCAAGCTAAGTTATCTAATACCACCACCACAGTGGGAAACATGTAAAGTCCTTCCTTTTAACCAAAAAAAAAAAAAAAAAAGACTTTTCTGTAATGCTTCAACTGTTCAAATGAAAGTGTGCTACTCCTGCAAATGTGGTGACATTGTCAGAAGGTATGAATTTGACAAGGTCGTTGCAGAAAGTGAAGTGGGAAAGCACCACACTAAGCACAGCCATGTATCCAGCCTGAAACAATGATCTAGAAAACAAGCTGCTCTAACAATAACACGCTACAAACTGCATTAAAAGGTAAACACAGAGTACTGCAGTGATAACCCATACCATAACCCAGTTCGACTATTTTGGTGATTAGATGGATAAAAGAAGGATATAAATTTACTTTTTTAATTTTAAAATTTCAAATACTATGATAGAACTTGCCAGCATGGAGGTAACATTTTAATAAACAGTCTACACTGTCCCTTCAAAAACAGCATACATAACAGCATTAATCTGGAGAGTTATCTTTACCACACTGGGAGTTGTGGGGGAGGAGGTACAAAGTACATTGATTCAGAATCAACATTTTGGCACATCTGACCAGAGATTGGCATAACCCATTACTGTCAGACAAATCTGGAGCTGTGATTACTTCCATATGTCCTTGCTATTTTATCTATTTATCAAGAACACCACAACCGATTAGTATATTTCAATATCAGACCAGTCTCTACTGAGAATCCCATTAACTGCTTAGTGTCACATAATGTGCAACCATGAATAAGGGAGTTAAAATAAAAGTCAGCTAGGTCTGCGGATTCATAAATTTGCAGTTTAGTCACTATATACATGCTTTCCTGCCATACTTACAAAAAAGGAAGTCTTCCACAGGATTACCTCATATATTACTGTTTTGCACTTTATTGGTTTTTAGTTTCTCTAAATTACAAAAAACTACAGCCCAAAAGCTCCACTAGGTGCATATAGATATATACGTTTGCAGCACAATAGGCCAATTCTGCTGTCGTACAACTCATGTGAAATACTAGTTAATAAGTCAGTCAACGAGTATGAATGGTAACTCCTAAGAGCCTGCAACAACAAAATAAATTTTTAAATGAAGTTAAGACCTAACAGTGTCATAATCAATACTTAATCTAGCATGGTTACAGAGCATAGCACACCATGCCATATGTACAGGGACAAGCATGATTAAACTATCCCGAATGTACTCCAACTCTCACTGAATGTGAACGATTAAGTTTACAGACAAAACCATTTAAACAGCTTATGGGTTACTGCCCAAGAGGAAACTGCAGAAGGGGATCAATGTCCACCAGGAAGATCAGACAAATTAAAGTGCAAATACAATTACACAAGTAAGTTTAGCAGATTTTTTTCTTTAGATTCATAACAAGCTTGCTCTAAAAAGTAAATCCATCTTTCAAGACTGAATACAGCAGAGTCTGCTTAGACATGAAAAGGTTATTTAAATGCCATTGGTTTTCCTAGAATTGTTAAAGCAATTGATTGGGATATAGTGTTTGAAGAGGTTAAAAATAGTAATGTCCTTACAGATCTAACTTTTTTAAAGTGTGAATGGGAGACAGAATTTTAACATACCTCTCAAGTGTACAGATTTTTGCAGAATGTCCAGATTTTTGCCTTATATTTTTGGTCCATTTTAATAAAATTGTGACTTTCTGGAAAATTAGTGGCAAATCATTAAAGATTAAAGTTAGAAAATAATGACAGACATTTGAGCTTTAGAATTCATACCCTTCAGAAAATTCATGCTAATGCAAAACCTGTTATTCTATCACCTTTATAAGCTTGTAAGAGCAATATTTAAAAATTGTCCCTATTTGTACCACTTTTTTATGGCTTTGTCCAGATTTCTTACTCTAAGAGGTATGAGTCTGGCATTCTGCCGCCCCACATTTTGAAACACGTATCATGCTCCTGCTTTACCCTGGTACCCCAAGAGTAAGGGACCTTGGGTAGGAGAAAATAAATGTCAGTTTTAGAAGGAACATTATAAAACTATTTACATATTTCAGGAAACATTTTTACTACATCATGTTTCAAGAGTCTAAAGAAATAGGATTCATAGTTAACAGTAGTGTTTGTGATAAAATTCAAAGAATAAGAAAAGATAATTCTGTTCAATAGCTAATAAATGTTAAAAAAGAAAAACGTTCAGGTATTCAGACTATGCTCTCTAAAAACCAATAATAAGATGCTGACAAAAATTTTTACTCCTTGACTAAATATTTTGGTTAGTTTTTATCATCACATTTGCTTACAAATAAATGTAGTAAAACAGTGAACAATGTGATTTAAATCTTGATGTAAAAAAAGCCTTACTTTCAAACAGATATATGTGGTTCTATTGGCTAACGGAATAGTATTAGATGCTTTGGGCTCTTACAAGCTCAGTGTTACAGTCACATTGAAATGGACTTTTACATCATCATATTTTGAAGTAATAAATGAAATTCAGAAAGCTGTCATACCCTTGCTGCCAACAAATGAGTTTAAAAAAGGAAAATTAACAGCTGAACTTGAGATCAGTGTTTCACATATTAGAGCAGACTAGACTGTAGTGTCAATGTGCAGCACAAATCAGAAAACACTGGACTTGCTGGCATGGGGCAGCTGAGGATAAATGCAAACTGGAGAACAGTAATGGTAGTGCTGAATGATGTGCCATCACAATTTAAAAATCACCACTAGGCACAGAATTCACAACACCAAAAAGTAGTTTAATGCCAGAGTTATAAAACGAATACAGACGATAGGGGATTTCTTGCATGCTAGGCATGATCAACCCCCCACCCACTTTTATTTTGCCATTGCAATTCACAGAAGTTTTTGCTTGAGTGAACCTAGATCTGGTTCTATTTGTGTTTTGGTAGCAGCTATTTTTCACTACAATGTCACCAGGGGAAAAAAAAGAAGCCAGCAGCAACATCACTGCAGAGCTAACTGCAGCAAAGGACAACTCTGGCAGTAAGGCGGATGAAAAGTTTACCATGATAACCGAGGGAAGTGCAGAAGTTGAATGCAAACTTATCACAGTATACTAAAAAACAGAGTGGAGGCTTGAGGAAATCAAAGTTGGATTAAGGGCCGAGTCTGAACACATAACAGACTGTTAATAAGATGGCTGGGGTGTTAGAGAGAGTGGCTGCAATGAAGACTCATCTTGATTTGGCTGAGTGCAGGATGGCTGACCAAGAGGACTGGACAAAGAGAAAGAAATCTCCAGTTTTCATGGATTCCTGAAATGGCTGAGACTTCTATTTGGGTTATATGAAAAGTAAACTGGCTGAATGCACTGGGCTTTGGCAGAGTGAAATGAAGCTGCAAAGAGCTCATCATGGGCTATGATGCCATTGTATGTGATGGGAAAGTTTGCCACATTTCCCCTTAAAAGAGAGAGTGGTGTTGATGTTTTCCCAGGCAACAAAATTTTGATTTATGATGCCAGAGTTTACAATGATCAGGACTACCTGGTGGAAAGGAGAAAGCAACACATGGCCTTTACAGCCACTGTGCCACTCTGAAGAGAAATGGGTTGGAGGTACCATTTTTATGTTAATCCTGCTCACGTAAAATCTTTTACCCTGAATGGTGTCATTTCTTTACACTTGATGGAAGAAGTGACTTCTAAACTTCCTGGTTAGTCAGCTCCTCATAAACCAGAGCCTGCAGTTACAGCTAATGGAGTTATTTCTGAGCAACCAGATGGTAAGTGGCCTGCCCCAGAACCATTTCCAATATTTTGCCAGTGACAATGAAAAAAAAGAAACTTGCAGTAAACACAGCTAAGGAAACCAGTAAAGCAAGTTAACTAAAGGTTTTATATAAAATGTTAGTTTCTACAACTGCAGAATGTATCAAATAAGAAAGGTTATAAGCAAATGAAACGGTATATTTCAGATAATGGCTTTATTATCCCTGCCTGTTAACTATATTATTATTCCTTAACACAATGCAATTTTTTTCTTCCTGTTTGGTTAACTGTAAGGGGGAGATTTTTGCTTTTTTATTCACAAAACAAAATTGCTCAGTTAAATGATGGTTTCAGGTTTACCTTGGCTTAACAGGAAGTTGTTGCAAAAGTTCAGTCTGTTGGGGGGGGGGGTGTTTATTAATCAGTCACATTAGGAGTCCAGCCATCCACAACCCCTTTTTCCCCATTTTGCATACGGGGTCAGGGTGTCTCCATTAGTGGCAATCATCTAGAGCTACGTTTCACACTACCAGGTGGCTAGCTCTGCCATGGTAGTTCATCCACACCACACACACACACGCACTCACATCTACGGCCAGTTTACAGTGTTTAATCCACCTACTGTATTGCCTTTGGAATGTGGGAGGAAACTGGAGCACCCTGAGGAAACCCATGCGAACACAGAAAGGACATGCAGACTCCACAAAGAAGGCACTCCAGCTGAAAATCAAATGGGGGATTCTCTTGCTGTGAGGCAACAACACTATCCGTTGCACCACTGCTGTTCCATTTCTCTGTCCCTTTACAGCTGTGAAAAAGAGCTTGTCTTGTTACCTGAATGCAGTCATATCGCCTTCACCTTGGAAAATGATATAGAAGGTTAGTTTAGCAAGTTTACATGTTGCTTGGTTGTTTAACTGCCCCTGCATTGATATGGCCTGGAGCAGGGTGTTTATTAGGCTACATAAGCTGATAAATCCATTGCACATTTTGGAATTACTTTGATACAGAGATTCAAACACGGATGGTAATCAATGTCAGACACATTGGAAGCTTTTACTTTTTATCTGAACAGCACTTGTAGGAGCCAGCTAGATACTCAAAAGAATAATATCTAAAGATTACTTTAGCTAAGAGACTGGAATATTAATGGTTTCGCCCATGGTTTCTTCCATTAAGAAAGAGAAGGTTTGTTCTTATGTGAAATAATTGAGCCTTGATTTAGTCTGCCTCCATGAAACTCATTTAAACAACTTAAAGCATTTGAAACTAAGTAAGAAAGGTTATAGGCTGGTAGCAACCTCTTAATAATTAAGAGGGGGATGGTGAGGAGTGGTCATCTTGATCAAGAGATTGTTAACCTTGGAAATTCAGAACATTTTGCTATAAGAGGATGTTAGGTAAGTTGCCATCAAGGATTTTATCAGTAACTAGCTTATATCTCTAGTAGATCTACATATTCCACCAGGGACCTTACAAGATGAACTGGCTGCTATACTTAAATCTTGGATTGGGTTCCAGCAGGGAATGACTACAGGGGATGGTGACTGGAATATTATGTTAGACATTGATGAGGTTAACACTGGCCAAAGGCAACTCACACACTCTTCTACTGGCAAATGTAGGAGGTTCTTCTATAAGGGGATGGGTATGGTAGACTGCTTTTGGCAAGGTCGTGGATATAATTGCTCGTCAGCTAGCCATAAAACTTTTGCCATATTGGATAAGTTTTAATTTCCTAAGAGCATCTCTATTTGATGAGGGCTTTTGCAACTCAGCTTGTAGGTTTATTGGATTATACACTTATAGAGAGGCTTATTGGAGAGCTAATTTATTTTTATGTAGGGAAAAGAGTACAATCAACAGGTCCTGACAGTGCTATCACAAGTTGTAGAGGGTGCTTTATTAGAGGGCTACCAGGTGTGGGTTGGCCCTTTAGTGGAACATCACCTGGTGCTTTAAAGCTAGGTGGAGAATGGTTAGGGATGGAGTAAATGATAGTAAATAATACCTCAGTTGGACTTCACCTAGCAATTACTGAGGTCTATGTCATAATACTGAAAACTCATTACAATGAAACTTATAAGGTCGAACCCATTTCACTGAAAATCTCCTCCACTAGAACTATTATTCTAAAAACATGTTTTTGCAAGGGAGAAAGCCCCACCATACCTAAAGTCCCCCACACCCCCCTTACTTATATATCCTAACTCAATGGTTGCACAACTGTGGAAAAAAGAAAAAAATCCACACACAGTGAATCTCTGCTCAAGAGCAAACATGGACATCTACAGATCTGGGAGTTCAACATGACGGTAACCATCACAATTCATACTTATTGTGCTAGACTCACTTCCCTAATAAATGCCTATGATAAGAAATGACACCACTGCATACCTTCTACACATTTCTATGAAATGAGTTTTCAGTGTTAGAATAGGAACCCCCAAAATGAGATCTTAAGAAATACATTGGGTACTTGAGAGGCTTATCATGAGGCCAGGGCTAATTTAATTACTTGTAGTAAAAATATGATTATATCCAAAAAAGGTTCAAGCTTCAGGATTTTGAGTTCACTCCCTCACATCACAAATTGTTTGCAATGAAGCTGAGATAACTGCAGGTAGTGCTGCATATTGCTTTCACTGTGATCCCCATTATACAATGCAAGCTCTCTGACCCCACTGGAGTGCTGGAGGCTGGTCATATATTATAAGCAACTGAATGCTGAGGAAGGATGGACCCCATTGTCCTCTCACATTGATCGATATCTTAAGGGTATGCAGCTGCCTAAGCTGAATGAAGAGCAGACTCCCTGTCTGTTGTCTCTAGTTGGTAGGCTTGAGGTGCAAAGGGCTTTGTTGCAGGTCCCTAAAGAGAAAGCTCCTGGTCCAGATGGATTGCCAGTACAAACTTACCAATACAGCTGTGGACAACTTTGTCTCATTATGTAATTTAATCTTGAAGCATAAATTGCTCCCCACCCCAAGCCTGGGATGGATTTTTCTGCTTTGACAATGGTAAAAAGAATGGTCCCTTTGTTAAATATTTTAGTATATCTAGATCAACTGCGGTTAGTTAAGGGCCAGACAACCTTTAACAACTTGCCAACTTGCTCAGGACTGGAAAGGTCATGGAACATGCACATAGATGTAAGAACTCAATTTTTAATTGCCAGCCTAAACACACAAAAATTGTCTGACAGAGTGAAGTGGGCTTTTCTGTTTAGGGTTCTGAAGAAAATGGGCTTCCTAGCAGATTGGTGGACTTAATTAAAGCCATGGACTTGGACTGGCACATTAAAATCAAGGCTCAGTGTCAATTATCATCGGAAATTAAGTTGGAGAGAAGCACAAGATATGGGTGCCCACTTTCATCTTTGTTGTTTGATCTTTATTTTGAGTCACTGACTACCTGGTTGTATACTATGCTGGCCCCAGGGCATGCGATCACAAGCTCCAGTTCAATACTGCCCTTGTATGTGGATTATTTTTTGCTTTACTTCCCCAGTCCTGAGCAGAACCTCAATAGGGCTATTCAGGAACTGGTCAAATTTGGGTTGGTTTCAGAATATAAGTTTAAAAAATCATTGACTAAAACCATAAGCATTTATTTTAATCCTTCATGTCATCTAGTGGGATGATATGAAATTTTGGATCTGTGAACTAGGATGACATTTCAGAGGGTGAGGCTGGTGTCCATTTTAAGTGGCTTAGTGGGTGTCATGTATGATACTCCAGCTATGACATATAATGTTGTCATATCACACGACTGATCCAACCCAGGCTAAATGCTTCCTATAGTAAAATTCCCATTTCTCTACACCACATACACATTTTTCTCTCCATCTCTACTCTATTATTCTTGACTGACTTTCTTATGACAACTATTTTGCCATATAATGCAACTCTTCTCAAAGCTGAACTACTTTCTGATCTTAACTATATCGATGTAATAATACCTCTGAAGTTTTACTACATTATTGATATCAACTTTACTTTACTGCACATCCAGACTTTTCATGTAAGGACAGACAAACATCCTTCTTGACATCTCCTATCCATCTCCTTTATTTCAGGCTCACTATTCATATAAAAAAATTGTTGCTGGATTATTATTTGTAAACAAAAATATTTTACTACTGCATTATATTTGATGTAATATGTCTATGTGAGTTTGTAATGTAAAATGTCATTTGCAATGAAATTTTAATGTACAATATTTGTAGAATGCTTTTTGTAATATAACCTAAAGCTTTTCTCCCCAGGCTGCCACAGAAAATGGGGTATCCTCTGGGCACAGTTAGCCTTTGCCAGTAACCTCACTCTGGAAAAAAATCCTAATCCATGTTAGGCAGAGTCCCTCAATGACCCTCTTCAAGAGAAATCTTGACGAGTGGATGGGAGATCGTAGGTTTACCCCTGGGATCTCTTCTGTGTCCCTACTAGACAGGGGCACAGTAAACTAACCTCAAAAGGGCTATCTTCTGTGACCTGCTATACAGAGGCACAGTCAACTAATCTAAAAGGGTGGCAAAAGCCAAACACACTCTGGCTAGGCTTATAAATGCCCTAGGGCAGATAGCCTAGTATCAACCTATGAACCTATGAACAAATAAATTAGTAAATTAATAAATAAATAATGCTATAGTGACTAAACTTAACTAGCTCAGTCAGTGAAAACTACTAATGCTGGATTTTCAGCAGAGGGTCCTGGTACTGAAATAGTTTGTTTTACCTTTGGTGCTTCATGTGGTCCAGGGACTACCATTAAATCCTCCCAAAAATGGCTCTGCAGAAGAAGCAGCATAAAATGACTGCATTTCTTTGGATAGGACATAAGCCTAAATTGGCCTGGGATATTCTTAACAATGCCACTGAAGGTTGGTAGCCTTGCTATGCCCAGTTAGGAGACTTACATTTAAGCTGCCAGGCTAAAACAGGTGGTGGGGTTGATCTTAAAATAGTAAAAAGTCCATTGGAAGAACCTGCTTATACACCAAGTGAGAAATCATGACAATTTATATAGACTGCCACTGGAAAATATAATACATCAGATAATTGGTATGGTTAAATGGGCTTGTGAAGTTACTAGGACCTTCAGCTGAATGACATCTAATGCACCAATCATAATGGATCTAGGGGTTACAGCTTATATTACTCCACCACAGCTATTCATGTTTGGTTTGAAATTAGTTATTGGGAGCAACTACAAGTTGGCCTAGAGACAGTAGACTGGGATACATTAAGAGGTCAGTGGAACTTAAGGTATTCAATAAGGTGTGAGTCACTAAACTTCTGAAAGAGATGAAGGACCTGAAGGTGGGTTCTGTCCCAGGCCAGACTGGTCCAGATTAGTTGACCAGTTGATAAAGGCTAAACGTGGACTCATATTATCTAGAAGTATCCTCTTGCAGCTATACAAAATCCTTGTAACCACCAACGGCCCACCTACAGATAAGTATAGAATGAATTTGGAGAGGGAGCTGGGTTTTGCCATCCCACAAAAAAGATGGTCTAGGCTGATTCGACTTCTTTGATGTGTGACTAGATCAAGAAATTCCACTTCTTTAGCTAGTAATGTCATTTTAAGTATGTTTATATGCTGACTAAATTAGCTACTATGTTCCCCACAGTTCCTTCAGGGTGCTGGAGCTATGACAGAAGTGTTATAGGCATGTGGAGGCATATTTTTTGGGGAGAAGAGTGAACGCCCTCCTTAAAGAGGATGGTGCAGGAGACTTGTCACAAGTTATGGCCCAATAAGATTGTTTTAACAAAACAATTATTTTTAAATGGGTATGACCAGCTGGAGAGAAACACTGGGGGTGATTTGGACTTGATGTAGCTAATTTTTTTATTGGTGAAAAAAAATGATAAGGGTTTGGAAGAAGAGGGACCAATCTAGATTAACTGACCATGACTTGTTGATTCATGAGATTAAAAATCTGAAGGCAGCCTTAGGGATTTTCAGAGCCGACACAGGATACTAAAAAAGTGGGCTACATGAGATTGAGTTTACACATACATCCCCCAAGACTCTCTGTTATTAAGGAGTACAGTGGATATAAAACATTTACACACCCCTGTTAAAATGCTAGGTTTTTGAGATATAAAAATATGAGACCACAATAAATCATTTCAAAACTTTTCCCACCTTTAGTGTGACCTATAACCTGTACAATTTGATTGAAAAACAAACAAATCTTTTAGGGGGAAAAAATATAAAAAATAAAAAACGTACAATATGCTGGTTACATAAGTGTGCACACCCATAAACTAATACTTTGTTGTGTGTGCACACCCTTAAACTAATATTTTCTTGTGTGTGCACACCCTTAAACTAATACTTTGTTGTGTGTGCACACCCTTAAACTAATACTTTGTTGAAGCACCTTTTCATTTAATTACAGCATTCAGTCTTCTTGGGCAGGAGTCTATCAGCATGACACATCTTGACTTGCCAAAATTTGCCCACTCTTCCTTGTAAAAGCACTCCAAATCTGTCAGATTGCAAGGGCATCTCTTGTGCACAGCCCTCTTCAGATCACCCCACAGATTTTCTATTGGATTTAGGTCTGGGTTCTGGCTGGGCCATTCCAAAACTTTAATTTTCTTCTAGTGAAGCCATTCTTTTGTTGATTTGGATGTATACTTGGGGTGGGTCATTGTCATGTTGAAAGGTGAAATTCCTCTTCATCTTCAGCTTTCTAGCAGATGCCTTAAGGTTTTGGGCCAAAAGTGACTGGTATTCGAAACTGTTCATAACGACCTCCACCTTGACTAAAGCCCCAGTTCCAGTTGAAGAAAAGCAACCTCAAAACATGAAACTGCCACCACTATGCTTCACCATGGGGATGGTGTTCTTCTGGTGATGTGAAGTATTGTTTTTGTGCCAAATGTACCTTTTGGAATTGTGGCCAAAAAGTTCAACCTTGGTCTCATCAGACTACAGCACATTTTCCCACATGCTTTTGGGAGACATGACGTATTGTTTTGCAAATTTTAGCCGGGCCTGGGTGTTTTTCTATGTAAGAAAATGCTTCCATCTTGTAACCCTACCCCACAGTCCAGACATATGAAGAATATGGAAGTTTGTTGTCACATGTAGTGCACAACCAGTACTTGCCAGAAATTCCTCCAGCTCCTTCAGTATCACTGTAGGTCTCTTGGCAGCCTCCCTGACCAGTTTTCATCTTGCCTTTTCATCAATTTTGGAGGGACATCCAGTTATTTGCAACATCACTGTTGTACCATATTTTCATCACTTTTTTGAGGACTGTCTTCACTGTGTTCCATGGTATATTCAATGCTGTGGAAATTTTTTTGTACCCTTCTCCTGACTGATACCTTTCAACAATGAGATCCCTTTGATGCTTTGCAAGCTCTCTGCGAACCATGGCTTTTGCTGTAGCAGGCAACTGAGTAAATGTCGGGAAAATCCTACTAGGACAGTTGAACTTTATTTGAGGTTAATCAGAGTCTCTTTAATTGATGGCAGGTGTGTACCCAAGAAGACTGAATGCTGTAATTAAGTCAAAAGATGCTTCAAGAAAGTATTAGTTTAAGGGTGTGCACACTTATGCAACAAGCATATTGTACATTTTTTATTTTTTCCCCTAACAGATTTGTTTTTCAACTGAATTGCACAGGTTATAGGTCACATTAAAGATGGGAAAAGTTTTGAAATTATTTATTGTGGTCTCATTTGTTTATATCACAAAAATCTGGCATTTTAACAGGGGTGTACACTTTTTCATCCACTGTATATATACATAATACCATGTTTTACCATACCAGTGCTTAAGCTTAATGTTGAAGGTGTTTTAGCAGTGGTGGTTTTATACTGCATATTGTCCTGATTTTGTTTTATTATTCATGTTGGTGCAGAATGATAGTCTTTATCTCTTTTTAATTAAATTCCATGTTAGTTGGTCTTGAAATAACCTGGTTGTTACTGTTAATATTGTGGCCAGTGACATTTGTTTTTAAGTTGATAACTGTCGTGCTAACATGGTTGGTATGCACTTTATTGATTCAGTCACACTACAATTATTTTGTAAAGAAAAAATGTATATAGGTAACAAAACCCCGGTTAAATCCCCCAGTTTTATTTACTTTTTGCAATCACTGCAACCCTGCTATGTTGCTGTAGCTGCCCTGTGCAGCTACAGATATTATGTAGTTGTCTCTACTTGTTTTACAACAGAGAGAAGCATGTTAAGTAGCCATAAACACAACAGCACTTTGCACAGACCCCACCTTACATCACTACTATGTCTGGTTTCAGGGAGCAAGTGGCTACTTATCAGAGCATTCCAAAATACTTAATTACTCTTGATGGTTTCAGATGAAGCCCGTTTTTCTGAATTGCTTGTAGACAGTGAACATTATCTCAGCAACTCAGTAACTTGCTTAAAAACTGACTAAAAGCAAACTATTAAAAATTTCTGTTTTTAATTATGACGTCTGATTTTGCTTAATGTTTTTTGCCTTTAGTTCCTGTCACCAGATGTTCAACACTGGAGACCATTTTAGCAAGCCAACTAAAAATATTCAAACTGTTAAGTAAATGTCGTATTAGCTAACTATTATTATTATTATGGGATTTATTCACACAGTTAAAGCTATTTTGAAGCAAAATACTGACTAAAAACATTTTAAGCTAATGATATTCATCAACAGTTAAGGCCATGGGTCCCAGTATGCTTAGCTGCATATGTCTTACATAAAAGAATATTACTTCTTTCTAATAATGCAGAGTATTATGATTGTCTCTCTGATCATAATCAACTTGTTACATAGTCGACACATGGATGTCAAGTGATTTACCTCAAGAACAAAGCAAAAAACTCAAGAAATGAATCTTGACATCCATGTCTCAAACACATAAGGGAGTTATGACTGGGGAGACCCTGCCTAATCTTTTGAAACTCAGGTTTATTTCTCCTAATTACATGCCCCTTACTCGATTAGTTCTTATACCACAAATTACTATATATCTTATTAACAAATCACACAATTCATCAAGTTAACAACCTTTGGTTGTGTTCTTCAGTTCAAGTAACATAAGCTTCTACAGTCTCCATAGGACCTTGTGCCCTTGTAAAGAACACATACTGGATAAATAGCAAGTTCTTCTTTAGCTCATAATTACTCCATAATTTCTCTGATAATTTACTTTTAATTTAAATGTGTAATTTAAATTATTTATTTGTTTTCCAAGTAAGTGAGCCAGACATTGTTCATAGGTTGGTACTAGGCTATCAGCCCTAGGGCCTATACAAGCCTAGCCATAACAATTCCCTGGCTATTTCTTCCCACATTATTTACTTCCCTGGACCCCTGTCTAGCAGGGCGACTGACGTGATCCCTGGGGTGAATTGTGGACCTTTTTCAGACACAACCCAGGCCACAAGGACAAGAGTACATATTACATATATGGATAGGTTAGAGTAGTCAATAAATCTGTTTTCCGGATGTGAGAGGAAAAGTACAGTTGTGTACCTACCATAAATGTAGATGTTCGAGTGTATTCACTGTTGCAGTCATTACACTTGGGTTATCCTGCTGGCAGGCTACCTGCAGTCGGCCCGAGTTCCAAAGTCTTGGTCCGGCGTCGGTTGATGTCACCTCTTCCCTGACGTCAGTGCACCAGGGGTATAAAAGATGCAACCAACGCCATTTTCTTCAGTTTTTCTTGCCCCAGATGTCAGGTGCCCCCAAATAGGAAGGCTGTAAAAAAGTATGCCAAAAAGCATGCATATACTAAAATAAACATTTCCTTCATCTACAAGCAAATACACCACATAGGTTGTATACAGTTGAGACGTATAGTAAAGTCCCAACAATGAAAAGGGGGATGGTGGGTGGGTAACATGGAGTGCAACAGTGAATACACTCGAACATCTACATTTATGGTAGGTACACAACTGTACTATGTTCATCGTGTTTCACTGTTGCAGTCATTACACTTGGGTTGAATCCCAAAGCTGAGGTTGGGTGGCTGGGCCTAAATAGGATTAGGAGAGGCTACCAGGCCCTGCAGTGGCAAAGCCTGCTCTGGATTTAGAGTAGAGAGGTAAGTGGTAGTGCTTTGTGAAGGTGTGCACTGAACTCCAGTTTGCAGCTTCTAAAATGTCTTTGGTTGGTACTCCTCTGAGAAAAGCTGCTGAAGTGGCTGCTGCTCTTGTTGAATGTGGCCTAATACCCTTAGGCACTGATTTGTCATGTTGTGCATAGCAGAAGCGAATGCAGTGCCATATCCATTTTGAAATTGTCTGCTTTGAGATAGGCTTTCCTTGTGATCCTGGCAGCATACGCTACAAACAGCTGCTCAGTTTTTCTGAAAGCTTTTGTTTTGCCCAAGAAGAATCGTAGCTGCCTGTGTATGTCCAATGTGTGCAGAAGTCTCTCCCCTTTATTTTGGGGATTTGGATAGAAGGTTGGCAAATGAATAGTTTGGTTAAGAGCCACACTGGAAACCACCTTTGGCATAAACGTTGGATTTGTCCTTAGAGAGACCCTCTCCTGATGAAAAAATGATGAAAGGTTGCACAGCCATTAATGCCTGTAACTCTGAGACTCTTCTTGCTGAAGTTATTGCTAGGAGCAGAGCAGTTTTCCATGATAAGAATTTTATATCAGCTGTGTTGGCTGGCTCAAAAGGAGGCACTGTGAGTTTTTCTAAAACAAAATTGAGGTCCCAAGTAGGTATTGGCGCTCTTCTTGGGGGTCTTATGTTTCTTGCCTCTCTGAGGTACTGCCTTAGTAGTGGATGTGAAAAAATAGGAGGTTCTGTATTGTAATGAGCTGAAATGGCAGAGGCATGGATCTTAATAGATGAAAAGGAAAGGCCTTTGTCCAGCATCTCAGTTAGGTATTGTAAAATCTGAGGTATATTTGGAACAAGTGGTTCGAGTCCTTGGGCCTGGTTCCAAATACAGAATCTCTTCCATTTTTCTGCATAGGATTTCCTAGTGCTGGGCCTCCTGGCTTCTAAAATGACATCCGTAACAACTTTAGAGAGAGGTGTGGTTTGAGTGACTATATTATCTGCCATGCAGCCAGATTTAAGGTTCTGAATTGACTGTGCAACATCTGATTGTTCTGTTCTGAGTCAGGAGATGAGGACTTTGAGGTAAAGGCCAGGCTGGGCCTTGAGACAAGCTCTTTAGGATTGGGTACCAGTGCTGGCGTGGCCAGTCTGGGGCAATCAGGATCATTTTTGGCTTCTCTTGTCTGACTTTTAGGAGTACCTTGAGAAGAAGAGGCAGTGGAGGGAAGGCATAAACTGTCAGGGTTTCCCAGCTGAATGAAAGAGCATCCACTTTCCATGCTTGTGAGTGATAAGTCCTTGTGCAGAATTTCTTTAGTTGGCAATTGTGCGGGGAGGCAAAAAGATCTATGTCTGGGCGTCCCTATTTCCTTGTTATCATGCTGATGACCTGTGGATTTAGTTTCCATTCTTGTGGATCCATGAGATTTCTGCTTAGTTCGTCTGCCAGTGTATTTTTCTTTCCTGGCAGGAATTGTGCCTGCAAATGTACTGTAGGTCAGTGCCGTGTTCCACAAAGTCATGGCTTGCCTGCAGAGGGGGTAGGAATGTGTGCCCCCTTGTTTGTTTATGTACCACATAACTGTGGTGTTGTCAGTCTTTAGCAATAGTTGTCCTGGATGTAGTAGATTCCTTGAAGGCTGTCAGGGCATTCTGTACAGCTAGCATCTCTTTTTGATTGATGTGAAGATGCATTTGTTCCTTGGGCCACGTGTCCTGAATACATTTTCCTTCCATGTGCGCCCCCCAGGCATAATCCGATGCATCCGTTGTTACTGTCTGCCTGGCTGTGGGCAAGGTGAAGGGCTGTCCCTTGTTGAGGTGACAGGCCCGGGACCACCATAGAAACTCCTGCTGTAGACAGGGAATTATAGTTATTACTGTTTCCAGGCTGTGGCAATGTTGAGTCCAAACACTTTTTAGATACCATTGTAGTGTCCTCATATGCAGTCTTGCATATGGAATTAGTAGAATGCAGGATGCCATGAAACCCAGGGCCTGTAGAATTTTTCTTGCAGGGAGCTGGGTCTTTGTTGCCATCATTTGAAAGTAATGAGTCAGTTGCTTTTGTTTGTCTGGCGGGAGAAAAGCCATCTGGGCAGTTGTATTTAAACTTGCACCCAGGAATATTATCTCCTGAGAGGGCACTAGTTTTGATTTCTTTTCATTTACAGTGTACCCTGGGCAAATTAGTAATGTTTTTACAAACGCCAGATGTCCTAGTAGAATGTCTTTGCTCTCCGCTTGAATAAGGCAGTCGTCCAAGTAGGGATATATTTGAATTCCTCTTTGTCTGCAAAATGCAATTACTGGTGCCAGGTATTTTGTGAAGACCCTGGGCGCAGTAGATAAGCCGAAGTGCAGTACAGAGAATTGGTAATGCATTGAGCCAGCTATGAATCTGAGGTATCTTCTGCAAGATTGTCTGAAGTTGCTGTAGTGTTGACATTTTGAATTTTGGAACATCCAGGAAAGTATTTAGGATTGACAAGTCCAGTATTGGTCTCCAGGCTTTGTCCTTTCTGGGTACCAGGAAAAGTCTTGAGTAAAATCCTTGTCCCTGTTCTTGCTGTGGTACTCTCTGAATAGCTCCCATGTCCATGAGAGCAGTAATTTCCTTTTGTGCCTCTGCCCATTGGTTTTGTGGCAGGTTCGGCATACCTTTTGATTTTGGAAGGGTGTGAAAGTGGAACCTGTAACCTTGAGTAACTACATTCAGTACCCATTTGTCCTGGGTAATTATGTGCCAATTTTGTGCAAAAAGTGCTAGCTTTCCCCCTAGGGGTGCTGCCAAAAGGTAAGTGCTTGGCCTTTGTAGAGGGAAGTCATTGGGACTGTTTCCTGTAAGGTTGTGATTTGTCTTCTCCTCCTTTGGGGGTAGAAGCACCCCATTGTTTAGGTCTGTAGGATCCTTGGGGCTGAGATCTTCCTCTTGGGTGTCTGTATCTGCCTCTTTGTGGCCTGTCTGAGACCTGAAAGGACCAATTTTTTGAAGGCCAGTTTCTACTAAACCTAGGTGGTTGAACCTGTAAGAAATCCTTTACTGTCTGCATAGATTTTGCTTCATCTTCCATTTTCTTTAACACCTCTTCTGCCTTAACACCAAACAAAGTATCATGCTGTAGTGGAGCATCCAATAATTTTACTTTAACATGTTCAGGTAAACTTTGTTCTTTCAACCAAGCATGCCTTCGAATGACGAGCCTGTAACTGTGGCTCTGCAAGAAGGCTCTAATGAATCAAAACTACATTGCAAAGTATGCTTTCCCACTTGTTCAGCTGCATGCAATAAATCAAAACCACATTGCAATGTATGCTTTCCCACTTGTTCAGCTCCATGCAATAATTCTTGCATTTCCTTATTGTTAGGATTTTCTGAGTTTGTAAGCATTTTCTATTTTAACAAAGACATAAGGTACTGCTGGTATTTTAGCATGTGAAACTGGCAGTTTAAAGCCCTTACAGCTAAAGTAGCAGAAGTGTAGACTTTTTTCTCCCATCTATCCAGTGCTCTAGAATCCCTATCAGAGGGGACAGGGTTTTTTGCAGTGTAAGCCTTAACCCCTTTGGGACCCTGAGAAATTGTTTCTGGGTCAGCAGCAAGGTTTTTATATAGAAATTTATGAGAGTCAGGGATCCTGTAATACCTGTCTGGCTTGACTGGTGCAGGGGGTAAAGAATCAGGAGACAGACTGGATTCAGAGAAAACATCAACAATATCAAGCACAGGGGGGCTAGCAAGGGGTCTGTGCTGAGGCAATAAAAGAAAATCTCTGAGCCTTTTCTTGGATTCTGAATAATCCTGGCTCTCCCAGTGGAAATGTTCCCTCATGGTGTGCAGAGCTTCCCCAAAAGAATAATCCTCAGGTGGAGAAGCTGAAGGTATAGATTCTTCAGCATCAGAGTCCTCATAGGGAGGGAGAGAATAACCCTGATCTGAAGAGGAATCAGAGGAAATAGAAGCCTGGTCAGAGGAATCATAATCAGTGTCTTGCCTAGGCCTGTTTTCAGGAGGGGGATGGGAACCCCTGATCAAAGTAATTAAGTCTTCGGCCATTTTAAGCATCTGTTTCTTTGGCAAAGACGACTGTCCAGGAGAATGCTGTACTTGTTTCCATGTCTTTACTGGTGTCGTTGACTGCACCTTGGCTGTTGCAGAGGACTTAACAGTAAGCTGTGAAGGTCTGAAAACACCCTCAGAAGCCGATGCCTGCTCAGCGGCTCCGGACCCATCTGAGGGAATAGTTTCCGTAGGCCCAATACCTTCAGTATCCAGAGGCCTAGTTGTCTCCACGTGGGAGTCGGATTACGGCCTGTGGCTCTGAGATAGCGGGTGTCAGGGGCTGCGAAAGCGCCTCACTGAGAACCGGCGACTGGCCTAGAAGAGGCTTCGTCATTGGTTTTGGACCTCGGATGCCTGTCCTTTTCCTTGTCTTTGTGTTTTTTATGAATAGCGGTCATCGGTTGTTCCGACGGCATTATATAGTTAAACCTTCGGCCAAAGTAATGTAAGGCAAAATCAAACTGATGTTTAATAGTGCGTTTGTTGAATCTAGCACAAAACCGACAACTAGTAACGTCGTGGTCAGGGCCTAGGCAAGGAATACAGTAAGAGTGAAAATCCTTATGAGGTATTTGCTTCCCACAAGAAATACAATTGTTAACTTTTACTGACATCGGTATGGAGCAAGAAAAAGTTTCCCCAACAGGGTACTTAGCTTTATTGAAGACTTTGGTTCTGAAACTCTTTTTCGAAAATCTCAGGAGTCAGCCGACTGGCACTTGTGAACTGCTTTTGCTTCGGGCACCAAGCGGCAAGAAAGACTCAAGAAAATGGCGTCGGTTGCATCTTTTATACCCCTGGCGCACTGACGTCAGGGAAGAGTCGACATCAACCGATGCTGGACCAAGACTTTGGAACTCAGGCCAACTGCGGGTAGCCTGCCAGCAGGATAACCCAAGTGTAATGACTGCAACGGTGAAACACGATGAACATCCATGGTGTCTAGAGAAAACCCACAGTGATATGGGGGAGAACAGATAAATTCCACCCAGTAACCTGAGGTCAGGATTGAACCCCAGTTCCTGGATCCGAGAGGCAAAAATCCTTTTTTTTTTTAAAACCACCTTTATTAAATTATGACTTAAGACACTGGTGCACACACAGTAATGGAAAAGAAAACAATCCTAGTAATATTTTTTTCGTTTACATACATTATACATTACATACTGTACATGTTTTCTTTCTCTATAACAGCCATTTACTCCAAAATCACATAAATTGAGGCAGATAACCTATTCCTAAGCCACAACAATCTTAAGCATTGCTTTGTACAACTCTCCTTGTTAAGAAACCTGAAAGAGTTAAACACCTTCACCCCTGCTTCCCCAGTTACAAGCGGGAATGTTTCATACTCTTCCTTTTTAGGCTTCTCAGTAATGCACTTGTATTGAATGATACATGGATTTTCCAAATGCAAAGTTTCCCATTTTCTCCTATATTTCCATGTATTGAAGGATACATGGATTTTCTTAATCCAAAGCTTCCCATTTTCTGCTACATTTCCATGTGGTGAAAGAATTTCAGTGGACTGCAAATGAAACATTTTATGAATGTAATTATTATTTTGAACTTCCACACTCCTGTTTTGACAGCAAACAGTATTTCCTTACTTTGAAATTTACAGTTATTCAGTTCTGTAGCTCTGTCTTAACATCTGATTTCATGCACTGCCTACATGGCTAAAAAAATAAGATGGAGGAAGTGCAACTACCCTCCTTGAGGTCTGTATTCAAGAAGAGCTGTGCAGAAGAAAAGTGTACCACATGCAATGCAACTTCCTGCAGGCAGCTCACTAGCACTTAAATATAAATACTCCATTACTTTCAATTCCTAAGTCCAAGTTCAACAAATCCTGGACAAAAAGAAACACTTTTTTCTAGCAAACATATTTTTTTCTACTCGCTGTGATTTTGAGCAATGAATTTAACCATCAGCTGCTGACAAAATAATATGCTATAAGCTATATTTCATCAAAGTAATCATTAATAAGTCAAGTACTCAAGTCAAGTACTCAAGTCAAAATGGGTGAGAAGTCAACTCAGTCCATAACATAGTAGGAGAGAAGAGTATGCAACTGAGCAAAGATAGATCCCTGACCTAAAAGAAAAACTCACCAGTACTTGCCAGTTAACTTTATCTACTTAAAGAATAATTAAAATTATATAAAAAAATGAAGCAAATAAATATGCAAATAATGCATAACATTTTCTAGTGTTTTTCTTCCTGGGCCTCCACTGAAAAGGAGCAGCTTTCTATCCAGTGGAACTAGCCAGGTTAAAAAATGTAACAAAAGTACAAATACATGCATTTTCCCAATCAAAGAAATGGTAGGGGATGCTAAAAAACAACAGAGAGCCATGAGAAAGCAAGATGTCCTATGTAAGGGGCTTCAAATTTCGTTTTGAACAGTATAGAAACCTGCCTGTTAGCTAGCTCATAATCAAATTCAGTGCTATATAATGTTTTTAAATGCTGAATATAAAATCAAAAACTGTAATCCACATTAAATAATAAATGCTTCTTAAATTCCAAAAGAATTTATACGAAGTGTCAGAGAAATCCATAGGTATCTGGACTGTTGGCTTGCTTGATTTCTATTATTAAAAATTCTCAGCAGTTTTTCGCTTTCCTTTGGATAAGCTATGCCTGCATGTTGTAGCGAGCTGGGCAATTTGGGTAAAATAAAACTGCATTTCTTATTTCCTGAGTGAACAATACTGTATGAATAATAATGACATACTAACTTAAAAATTACATTTGGACTTACAATAAATGCTGCAACTCTAGCACAAACATTCAAAAGAAATTAAGTCATTTATCTCCTTGCTTAGGCAATGCTAACGGTTCTAATTGTATAATCTATGTAAAAAGACTATGCGATAATCTATTAGTGGTCCGTAAACAAGTACAGCCATAAACATGTGTAAAGAGCCAAGTCAAAATCCTGAGAAGAAAACAAAAATGTTATGCCATACATTGAAGCTTTGACCTTTAACTTCCACTGCTACCTGCAAACTAAAGATCAGTGAAACAACAAATGTTTTTGAAAGAAAGGAAAGCTGAAAAGCTGCTAATTTATCTGCGCTTCTACCACTTGTGAATCAGGTCATAACAAGAGCTTCCCAACTGCTGTTCCTTACTGTGAAATTCATCATTTCCTGATTATAATGTCTGTCATTACGCTTCTACACACAAGTGTGAAGTGTGATATTCAATAAGGTTATTCCAGTAGGCCTTTAGACCTAATAACATATATCAGTGCAACCTGTAGGGTTGCCCTGCTGGTACCACAGTCCACAGCTGCAGATACTAGATGAATCTATATTCTGCAAAGTGCTGTTTAAAGGGCTCCTTTCAATCTATGAAGAAATGATCTGGGGAAAAAAGTACCATAGCTATGTTTGATTTTTTTTTGTTATTCATTTGAAATCAGCACAAGTGAAATGGTCTACCGCAAATCTTTTTTATAGCCACAACCAGGGCCACAAGGGTAACAATTAAATGATATATATATATGGACAATTTACAGTAGTTGGCTTTCTTCAGGTAATCAGTCTCCCTAGTGCAAAGTCAGGGAGAACATGCAAGCTCCACATAGACTAGGATTGAAACAGGAACTTGGAGCTGGTACACAGATCTTCATTACTGAGCCAATGCACTGCCCAGTATGGCAGTGTGTGTGAGGTGGAACGGATAACAGAATATAAACAGATACTACTACTAAGTGCCTTGAAAACAATACAGCGATAAAATCATACATATTGAAGAGGACTAGAGAGGAGAGACAGTTCTATAGAACAAGGTGCCCTTTTATATGAAACAGCCTGCAAAGCAAACAAGGAAAGAACAAAATAAAAACTTTTAGAACACTCATTATGAAACTGTAAACAATGTTACAAAGAAATGCATGAAATACTAACGAGCAAATGTACAAACTACCCAAATCTGAAATGTGTGAGTCAGTATGGGACATTCTTCTCCCATTAGGGTAGACTGACACCTCAAAGAAAAATCTTCTACCATAAGGGCAGATTCATGCCTTGCAGATTACTCACTAAGCATTATGGCAGACAAATTTAATGGTATTTGTTTCTGTGTTAAGTTTATGCTACTGCACACACAGTCCACTGCTTTAGCTACTGTGTAAAACATTTGTAATAAACACTATCTTTCTACTACTGATTACCAAATGTTGTGATATCATTGATCTTTCTGGCTATACATTACATTTCCAATATAACTAATCAGGCTTAAAATAAAATTCACAAAACTTAAAATTAAGCAACTCCAATTTAAGGAATCTATATATACCCAACGTAAATATATACTAGATAAAATTGTTATTGACCTGCAAGAACATATACTGTTATGATGTTGAATGCCATTGCATAAATGCTGTTACTAGTGCTAATTATCCTTCAGCATTTTAACTAGTGAACTGTACCTGTAAATCTATCTTCAGCAGCAGTGAAACCAGCATGGAATGCTGGTAATCATGGGTTCATACCCCAAATGAGATTTAATATTTCCTTTCATGCATCTGATTGCAACACTGCCTAAGCAGAAGGCCTTTTCTGTATTTGTGTGTACTTGTAATGTCATAATTTACTGAGTATTTAATTATACATTTCTTTATAAGCCAATGTCTGCTCTGAAAAAGGGTAAAATGAACAAGCCACTTACCGAGTTATCAAATAGAAATAGAATAAATAAATAGTTATTATGTGTAAAGACAGTACAGTTGGATAACATCTTACCTTAACAGAAAAAAATCTTTCTCTTCATTGTTGCAGTATTCCTAATAGAAGAGATCTCCTGCCAAGGATAGCTCAACATCTGGCCAGTATACCAAATCCTTTAGCATTTACAGCTACTGTATAACATAGGTACACTTCCCGAGCAAGGCATATGGCATAAAGGTGACATATGATGCACACGTCAAAAACTGGGGGTGGGGGGTGGGAGGGAGTGGTTAGGGGGAAGCACAAAGTCTCAATAGGAAACTTAGAAGGAGAAAGGCACTGAACAGACGTCTGGAAACTCATGCAGGATAGCCCTAGCAAAGCCAGCTGTAGCCCTGGAAATAACATTCAACTTGTAATGCTTAGTGAAGGTATGAAAAGAAGACCAAATAATGGCCTTAAGGATTGAATTGGTATCCAGCCACTTAAAAAATATGCCAAAGGAAACAACAGCTCTGGCAAAACGAGCCTTTCATGAAGAGGAAAGGCATTTATCAAGAAAAGATTAACAAAAATAAATGGCTTTAGAAATCCAGGAAGAGATGCTCTGTTTAGAAACAGCTGAACCCAAAGATTTACGAAGAAAGGAAACAAAAAGCTGATCAGATTTTCAAATAACTTGAGTTTTATCCAAATAATATCTGAGCTGACTATTGAAATCCATGGTGTGAAGAACATTCTCAATGAAAGACTGAACAGAAGGAAAAAAGAAAGGCAAATAAATAGACTGATTAAAGGATAATTCAATGATACCCTTGGTCATAAAAGAAGTATTAGTACGAAAAGACACCCTCTCTTTGTGGAAAACTACGAAAGAAGGAATAGACATGAGGGCCTGAAGTTCAGATCCTCTCAAGTGAAGTGAGAGCCAAGAAAACAGTCTTCCAAGTAAAACATTGCAGGGAAGCTAAAACAGCAGGCTCAAAAAGATGCCAAGTCAATTTTTCAGGAACCAAATTTAGGTCTCAGAAAGGTGAAATAGGCTTCCTGGGATGCCGGATATGAAGGACACCTTTAAGAAACTGCTTGACCTCAAATCTAGAAGCCAGAGGAGTCAAGGGCAGAAAAGCAAAAATTCCTGACAGGTGAACTTCAACTGAAGAATATGCCAAGTCAGCATTGAACAGATCACAGAAATAAGAGAGAACCAGAGACAGCTCTGCAGATAGGGTACCCGGATGGTGAGAGAGACACCAGACAGAAAATCACTTCCATTTGAAAACCTGGTAGTGGCCTTCCTGGCCTCCTGCAGGACCAAAAGCAAGTCCTCAGAAAAGAGGTGCAAAAAAGGATCACCCACAGTGTCATATGAAGAGGGGACAGGTGAGGATGGATAACAGACCTCTTGTCTTGTGTGAGAAGGTCCATTGGTGAGGTTACTTGTGGTGATTGCCCTAGGCCAAGTGAGAGAGAAGGGGGAACCAATGCTGTCTGGGCCAAAAGGAAACCATTAACAATATTTTGGGACAGTAGTGCCCGATTTTGTCCAAGACTCTCAGAAATAGAGGAAGGGGAGGGAAAGCATCCAGAAAAAGAAGTTATGTAATTTGTTTTTTAGGCATAGGGGCCTGTACATGTGGCCCAGGAGTCATTTTTTTAAACACAGATTTAGATTTTGGCCTTAGTTTTGAAGATGACGTTGGTCTAATATACAAATCTGTAGGCTTGAAAACATCCTCAGAAGCCAGTGCCTGCACAGCGGCTCTGGACACATCTAAGGTAGAGACATCCGCGGGTTCCATAATTGAAGCAACTCACTGCATACTGGTCTCCGAATGGGTCTCATTAGAGGCCTGCAAATCAGAAGTAGCGGGTATCAGTAGTTGCGAAAGCGCCTCACTGAGTACCAGTGAACTGGCGACTGGCTTAGGAGAAGCGTCATCGTCATTTTTGGACCTCGACGACCTGTCTTTTTCTTTGCGTTTTTTTAGGTATTCCGGTAGTCGGATTGCTAACCAATGACATTTCTGGATAATTAAAACGTGAGCCAAAATATTTAGAAACAAAAATATACCGATGTTTAATAGTGGGTTGATTAAATTTAGCACAAAACCAACAGCAAGGTACATTGTGGTCAGGGCCTAGGCAAGGAATACAGTACAAATGAAAATCCTTATGAGGTATTTGCTTCCCACAAGTAATGCAATTATTAACTTTTACTGACATCGGTAAGGAGCAAGAAAAAGTTTCCCCAGCCGATTCGACAACTTCGCTTTTGAGTTGAAGACTTCGGTTCTGAAACTCGAAAACGAAAATTTCAGGAGTCGGCCGACCGGCACTTGTGAACTGCTTCTGCTTCGGGCACCGCGTGGCAAGAAAGACTGATCTAATGGTGTCGGCTGCATGTTATATACCCAGCACGACCTGACGTCATGGAAGAAGGGACAGCAACCGACGCAGGATCCAAGACTTTGTTAATCAGGCCGACTGAGGGGAACCTGCCAGCAGATTACCCAAATGTAATGACTGCAAAAGTGAAACATCTTCTTTATCTGAAGTAGTTAACTTCATTTTCTCATCAACCTATGGGACAGAGTCCCCAGCTGCTCGAAATCTTGGGAGCCCCTTAAGGAAGGATATTCCGGAGCAATGCAGAACCAAAGAAAGCCCTTGCTCTAGACACCATATCCAGCTTATAATGAGTAATAAAAGTGTGAGAGGAAGCCCAGGTATCTGCTGAACAAATATCATCCAGGGAAACTCTAGACCAGAATGCAGCAGAAGTAGCCATAGAACGGGTAGAATGAGCATGAACCCCTTCTGGTAATGGTAATCCAAGTTCTTTAGATGCTTGTAAAATACAAAGTGAAATGCATTTAGTGAGAGTCACCTTCGAAACTGGTTTCCCTAAAAAGGGATTAGCAAAGGAAACAAAAAGCTGATCAGATTTACGGAAAGGATTGGACCTATGTAAGTAAAAACGTAACTGCCTGTGAACATCCAACAAATGAAGTTTGTATTCCCCTTTATTTTGAAAATTAAGGAAAAATACATGCAAATTAATAGACTGATTAATGTTTGACTCCAGAGCAACTTTAGAAAGAAAAGACGGATTAGTCCTAAGAGACACCCTATCCTTATGAAAAACTAGATATGGGGGTTTCATACATAGCGCTTGAAGCTCCGACACTCTCCTTGGCTGAAGTGATAGCTACCAGGAAGGCTGCCTTCCACGACAAGAATTTCAAGTCAACTGATGCTGCAGGTTCGAACGGAGGCGCAACTAAGGCCTGAAGAACCAATGTCAAATCCCACGGAGGGGAAGGATTTTTGATAGGAAGAAAAGTACCTTTGATAAAAGTCTTGCAAATTCTGGCAGCAGCTAGAGAACCTGAATTTTCCCCTACATGAAAATGGGATATAGCCACCAGCTGGACTTTCAGTGTGGAAGAGCTGGCCCCTTGCTGAAAAATATGAGACAAAAAATCTAACGCCGCTGGAACTGGAGCAGTAAAAGGATCCAGATTTCTCTGAGAAGCCCATATGGAAAAACATTTCCATTTACTACTGTACACCTTTCTGGTGGAGAACTTATGTGCTGCTACAAGAATGGATTTAACTGGGGAAGAGATACCAGGAGTCCTGGCAATGAAGGAAACTGGAGCAACCAAGCTGTGAGCTTGAGGCTGTCCAAATTTGGAGGAAAAATTACCGAGGGATGACGAATGAGATCTGGAATGGGATCCAAAATCTAGGGCAGAGCTTAAAGATGACATCGTAGGCAAGGGAACCAAACTTGACGAGGCCAGAATGGGGCTATGAGGATAACCCTACTCCCCAACCAACGAGCTTTCTGTAAGAATTTTGTCATGACAGGAAGTGGGGGATATGCATAAAGAAGACCAGGTGGCCAAGCATGGATAAGAGCATCTCTGGGGACTTCCCCTATTGGGGGAATCAGAGCGAAAAACACGCTGCACTTCACGTTGGATGGCGATGCAAAGAGATTGCAGCAAGGCTGACCCCACCTGAGGAAGATCTGTTCCGCTACATAAGGGTTCAGACACCACTCGTAAGGTGAAAGGATAGTCCTGTTCAATTTGTCTGCCAAAATGTTGGACCGACCCGGGATGTGCTTTGCTATCAGAAAACGGTTGGTGGAAATTGCCCATTCCCACACTCTCATGGCCTCTCAACAAAGTGGATAGGACCTGGTTCCCCCCTGTTTGTTGACGTACCAGATCACTGAGATATTGTCTGACTGGATCACAATAGTTCCAAGAGGAAGAGAGGTATAAAAGGCCTGCAATGCTAAAAGGACTGCTCTCATCTCCAGAACACTGATATGCAGAACGGTCTCACTTTGGGTCCACGTGCCTTGGACAGTCCTGCCAGTGCAATGCCCCCCCCCCCACCCTAAGCGGGAGGTGTCCTGGTCACCTTGGCTTGGGGCGGAGGCATAACAAAAGGTCGTCCTTCTCGCAGATCCTGGGATTGAAGCCACCACATGAGAGAAGCTCTGCATACTTTGCTTAGAGAAATCGGAAAGTCTAGAGACTGATATAGCAGAGACCACTGAACTTGTAACGTCCAGTGTAACACTTTCATATGCAGATGTGCACAAGGAACCAGATTTATATCTGCTGCCATGGGCCCTGGGGCTCTCAGGACTAACTCCGCTGGAGGAGCAGGAGTCTGAAGAAGTGCCAGGCTGCGAAGTCTGTCTGGGGTCAAAAATATCCTGGCCTGAAGAGAATCTATTCTTGCCCTTATGAAGTCTAGGATTTGAACAGGCTGAAGAGAAGACTTCTTAAGGTTTACTGTGATACTCAGCCGATTCCACAACTGAAGAAAGCAGTTTCTGGCTAGCACAAGTTGATGCCTGGTGGGGCGATGAGAAGCCAGTCGTCCCGGTACGGCAAGACCTGAATGCCCTGAAGCCTCAGGTGGGCCGCTACAACTGCCATGACCTTAGTAAGCACCCTGAGGGCTGTGGTAAGACCAAAGGGTAGGACCGTGAACTGTTGGTGACTGGCTCCAAGCCGAAAGTGGAGAAACCTCCTGGATCGCCTGTTCATCAGGATATGGTAGTACGCATCCTTGACGTCTATCGAGCACATCCAGTATTCCTCCTGCAAGAATGGCAGGATGGATTGCAAAGTGACCATCTGAAACTTCTCCTTGGCAACGGCAGGTACACTGTGGATAGGTCGAGGAATGTCCTCAATTCCCCTGTCTTTTTTGGCACCAAAAAGAACCTGGAATAGATGCCTATTCCGGACTGGTCTGGGGGCACTAGCTGGAATGCTCTTTTGTCTAGCAGCTTTTTTATTTCCAAAGCTGCCCCCTCCTTTTGAGCGGGTGGGACGTCCGGGAGGCACCTTGTGGACAGGGGACTGTTTGTGAAGGGAATAGAATGGCCTCTGGATATTATTCAAAGCACCCAGCGATCTGACGTGATGGACTCCCACTGGGCTAGGTGCCTCGAAAAACGCCCCCCCCCCCACTGCCTCCAGAGAGGAGCAGTCGGGCAACCCCTCAGGACTGCTGTGCAGGTTAGTCGGAAAAGCGTTCCCGTGACCTGAAGTTCTTCAGTCCTCTTTTGCCTCTGGGCCGGCATCCACCTTGTCCCTCTCTGCCTCTAGGGGAGGAAGAGTCCGGAGTGTTCCAGGACTGCTGAGACTTCCGGAACCACAACTTCTTCTGCCCTTGTGGTTCTTGGAGAAGGACCTTTGAGAATTGGAGAAGCGGATTCCAACGGCCAATAGCATTTTCCTGTCATTCTCGCTCTGGACTACTGTATCTTGGATGGTCTTCCCGAAGAGGGTCAAACCGTTAAAAGGGGCATTAGCGAAGGATGCCTTGAAAGGTTCCAAAAAATAGCAAAGCCGGAGCCAGGCATGACGCTTCATGGCAATACCGGAACCAACTGCCTAGCGGTTCCCTCGGTGGCATGATAGAGTAGACGCATGGACAGATTTGAAACCGACTTGAGAGTGGCCATATGAACCGAGAATGCCCTTTTATCCTCGGGTGAAATGGACTACGGGGGAGACTTTGCGTACTCTTTCACAAGGTCACGTTGAAGTCTAATTATGTGGGCCATGTAATTCAGCGTCCTTATAGTAAAGGTAGCTGAAGCAAATGTCTGCTTGCCAAGACGATCCATCGACCTAAACTCCTTGTCCGGAAGATGGACAGTGGAACATTCCTGGGCCAGTTCTTTTTTGGTGGACGCCGCTACAACCATGGCATCAACTGGTGAAACCTTACTCCATGGGCTTGTCAGCAGGAGGACTCAATACTTTTATCTGTCCGTTTAGGTACTGGCTCTACAGTAATTAGTTCCTTCCAAGCTCTGGTGGTAATGAGGTCCACCAGAGGGTCATCCAGGGGGGACAACCAAGAGGTAGATGGTCCTGCATTGAACGCCTCCAGAAATACCAACTCATCAGAGGAAGATTTTTGGGCGGACCAGCCCCCCTTCTGGCGAAGAATTTCCATTATGTCTCCGAAGGAGACATCTTCAGGGGGGTGATCTGGGGGAACCTTCCCTTTCCTCCAAGTCAGTATCCTCAGTGAGGGACTCAGGGGAGTCCATGTGCCTTCTCTTGCACTGGCATTTGCGAGGGGTCTCCGGGTAGGGCTCACAAACAGTCTCATATTCCTCAAGGGGAACAGTCTGGGGCATATCAGACACAGGCTGTCCCTGGGAGGACTGGATGATGGAAGACAAACTCAGTTGCGAGGGAGCAGAGGCAGACTCCGAGGAAAGAGTGAGGGGTCTCGATCCTCCAGAGAGAACCCTCTCCACAATGTGAAAAGCCGAAGGGGAACTGACTTCCCTGAAACTGGTGGGGCGGGTAGCTGCTCCCCTCGGATCCGATGAGGGGAATGGAGCCGAGGCCGGAACAGCCAGACCCAGAGTGATGGTATGCCACAACCACAACGGGGCTAACGACACACATCACCTCAGATCCGACCCCCAGATCTGGGCTGCGAGAGCTTGGATCCGACAGACTCGAGGGCATGGCTGGCATCAAGGTTGGAGGAACTATTGGCGCCGACCTCCTGACTCCGGGGCTCCTCGGATCCATGGAATCCGAAACCTGAGGGTGGATTGGAGAAGGAGCTATCAGGGCAAATGTCAGAGCCGAACTCCCCGCTCTGGCTGGGGGGGGGGGGAGCCAGCAACACTCCCATCTGCAACTGAGTTTGCAGGAACCCCCTCATCATCTGGTCCATGTCAGGTTCAGGGAGGCTCCTTGTACATCTTGAGGATGCCACCAACACCGGCCGTGAGGGCCGATGCGAGTACAACCTCAAAGAGGGCCAAGACTCCTCCTCCGGCTCCAGGGAGAATCGTGGAGAATGGAGCCAAAGGGAAGATGGCCTAGCAACTTTCTCTGGAGTAGAGATCACTTTAGTGGAGGGGGGGCAACGGATTCGAGTTCATTTGCCTCTTGCGACCCCTCTCCCTGTCTCTCTCTCTCTTTCGCCTTTGATTTGTGTTTCTCCTTCCTGGCCTCTCTCTCACCCTGTTTGGAAGTGGGAGTCACAGACAGGGGAGGGGGGCCGGAAGCCTGAACAGCCATAGCTGTGGCTGACGAAGATGCTGCAGAAGAGGTGGTTGATTCAGCAGGCAAAAGACCCACCAGAATCAGCTAGGTAATGTGATCCCACAGGGCCTGGGAGTTGAATACTGCACAAATATTGCAGCCCGATGTGAGATGAGGAACCCCTAGACAAAACACGCACAGAGTGTGACCATCAGCCGGCGACAGCTTATGGCCACATTCTGTGCACTTAAGAAAACGTCGGCTTTTGTCTCTCTGACATCTCTCACTAACTAGGCTAACTAGCCAAACACACACACGCCAAGGGTGGGAAGGGGAGGCCTACACTGGGTGAAAGGTCTAAAACCTTCCTTTACTACTTTTTTTTTTTTTAACGCAAAACCCAAGTTAAAGTGAGGAAAGGGATTGACTATTTTACCACTCACACAAACCACACAGATCAAAAGTTTGCTGAAAAACTAACTATACCTGCCTGGAGCTCAAGAATCCCAAGCTGGCAAAGCCACGGCAAATGGGATCTGAGGATTAGAAGGAGGTTACAGTGTAGTATGGGTAAGGGGGAGGAGCTTGGAGCTCGGATCTTTAGCATGGTAAGCTGCCGGCTCGGATCCGTATCAGATCCGGAACCCACAGGTTGATGATCAAATGAAGTTAACTACTTCAGATCATCCCTTTACAAGGGAAAGAAAGGTTGTCCACTTTCCAAGGCAAAGGACCTGGTGCTCAAAGAGAGGAAGCTGTCTGTTCAGAGGGGAGGCAAAAATATCTACCTAAGCAATACCCCACTGATGGACAATGTCCAGGAACACATCTCAGTGAAACATCCATTCATGAGATTGTGTGCTGGAACTGCTCAAAGAGTCTGCCACTAGTTTGAGCTCTGAGGGAATGTAAAGAGCCTGGAGAGTCACTAGATACTAGACAGACAGATCCCAGACCGAAGACCTAGCCTGAAATGGAGGTAGGACTTTGTACCCCACTGTAGTATAATCTAAACTTAGAGGGGCCCAAGATGAAGATGGAATGAAAAGCCTGAAAAGTGAAAAGCAGAACCCTCATCTTTTTGATATTGATGTGATTTAACCTCTGATGAAGAGGCCAAAGACCCTAAACCTTAAGAGAGCCAAAGGAGGCCCCCCAATCCCTTGTTTGAGGCATCTGCAAAGAACTCTTCAGTCAGGGCTGGAGCCTGGAAAGGAAGCCCCAGGTTGATGTTGAATCCATCACTGAAGCTCAAGCATGAGACAAGGGCAGGAAGGGGACTGGGAAGTCAAGGGGGAGGCAATGTTGAAGCCACACTAACTTGAGGTACCAATGAAACATTCATTCTGCCTGGCCAGAAGCAGCATCGGAATGGTGGCAGCCATGAAACCCAGGACACTGAGAAAGACCCTGTCCATGACGGACTCCAGAGGAGAAAGGCAATAAGAAACAGGGCCATGGGGGCAAGCAGAGTTGCCAACGTGGGGATGGCCTGGATCCTGCAACCAACAAAGACGTGATCCAAAAAAGGAGTCATGGCCGATTTTGCAAGTTAATGCTGACTTCAGACTCTGTAACAGGGAAATAGTAAACTGGTGATCTTGAAGCACACCCTCAGGGGAAGAAGCCTGAATGAACAGAATGTCCAGATAAGGAAAGAACTGAGACCCTCTCATCCTGCAAAAAACAATGACAGGAGGGAGGCATATGGCAAATACCCCTGGGGCAGTAGAGAGATTAAAGGGTATAGCAGATAACTAAAAATGCAAAAAAAAAAAAACATAGAGAGACAAAATTTTCCTGAAAAGGGGATGGGTGGGGATATAAAGGTAGACATTCTTAAGATCCAGAGAGACCAGAAAGGCTTGGAGAAGAAGGGGAAATAAAGTCTCAAGGGACAACATCCAAAAGAAAGGGATCAGGAGAAAGGTGTTAGGCTGAAAAGGGTCCTCCAAAAACATTACAGAATAAACCCCCCCTCTCTACCTGAGGAGGGATACAGCCTGAATGGTGCCCTAAATCGACAGAGAATGAGGCACCTCTGGGGGGGAAAAGGAAGATGTTCCCGAATAGATTTTGAGGGATGCCCAAAAAGGGAGGAAGGGATTTTCAATCCAAGAAATACCCATGGTGGATAATAGAAAGAACTCAAGAGTCTGTTGCGATTCTTATCCGATATGGAAGGACCAGGGAAAGATGGAGGGGAAAGGTGACCTGGCTAAGGGAAAGGGGAAGCAAACTAACAAATGGAACCTCACTTACCCTGAAAAAGAGGTTTCTGGGAATAAAAGTCTAAGTAGAATTAGCAGAAGGCACACATCGAGAACCCCTTTTTCCCTTTAGGCAGAGAATAAGGCTGCCTGTGAACAAAAGCAGATTTGGAAGAGTAATTCCTTTGAAACTTTGGAATAGGAGAAATAAAAATATGTTTCAACTCCTGCAAGGTTTTACCCTTATCCGAGTGAAACTTAAAGTCAGCAGCAGCACCAAATTTTTATTATCCAAAGGAGCATAAAATAGTTTGGCCTGAATGTCATCAGGCAAAGCCTGAAGACAAAACCAAGAGTAACTCTCATAAGACAGCCAAATGCAGCAGTCCTGGAGGAAGCATCAACTGGAACATAACTGCATTTAATAGGGTGTCAGGCAACTTGAGAGGTGGATCCCAACAAGGAAAGGTCAGAAGCCTTCCACTCAGAGTCAAGAAGATCAGAAATCACATGAAAAATAAAGCAGGGCCAAAATATACCGGGTCATATCAGCTTGGTAGTTAATGGCCCTAAAAGATAAAGTGGCAGCACTATAAACCATTTGCCCAGACTCTCTATGGCCCTACTATCCTTGTCTGAAGGAAGCAGCTTCACAGAGCTTGTCAGAAGAGAGACACAACAGAGGTATCAGAAGAAGGCTGTTTATATAGAAATTTACATTAATCCGGTACCTTGTAATGTCT
>NC_056732.1:1097621554-1097622630 GCF_019279795.1 Protopterus annectens
CTTGGGATTTATTCCATCTTTTTACATCTCTCAGTTTCCTGTTGTTGAGGATGTTAAATGTTTGTGGCGAGGTTTAAATTTAATATATTTTTACAGTCAAAGGCAACAAGTGAATGGTATTAATGATGTCACCTTTAGATTCAAACGTTCTGCTTTTCAGCCACCATACCATACTACTGTGAGGATATCTGAACAACAGTTGATTCATTACCTGCACACAAGACAAAAACATATTTTTAAAAATTATAATTAAATTAAAAACAGAAAAGTGTGATGAACAGTTTAAAGAATAATGAAAATGTTGTTACTGTACATGCAGACAAGGGTGGTGCTATAATAATTCCGGATGCTGGAGACTACGATAAAGGGATGAAACAACTGACTGATTCTATATCATAGTGCAAGTTGCCAAATGACCTGTGTTTGGAATTTAAGTTATTCATTCAGAAAGTTTCGACTGAGGCTAAAACTCAGGGGGTGATTGTGGAAACCTTAGCTCAGCAGTCGACTGTGGAAGATCCCAAGCAGGAATGATTTTATATTCTACCCAAAATCCACAAGTCGATAACTAATCTGCTGGGACGACAAAAAGGCTCCTTAATTGAACCCTTGTCTATGTATATTGAAACTAAGATTAAACCGCTTTTAATGTTTGTGAAGGCACGGATCAAGGATACTAAAGTTCCTTGGATTAATGTACTTGTGTACATTGGAAGTACAATCAATGTACACTAGCATTCCCCATCAAGATGGAATACTTGCACTTAGACACAGGTTATTTTATTCACAGATGTACTCTGAGACTGGGACTGAATTTTTGTTAAAGTAACTAGTACTGTAAAGGAACACAATGTGTTCCGGTATAAAGCTGACTGCAATACCCTTAATTTGTAAAAAAAAAAAAAAAAACAATGTGTGCTACTTTTGCCCCCATATATGCAAATTTATTTATGGGATATTTAGAGTTAAATTTGATTCATGATGTTGAAAATACATATATGAAATATCTCAATATGTGGCAGTGTTTTCTTGATGAATGTTGGTTTTAAATTTTTCTTTTTTTTTTTTGCAAAATT
>NC_056732.1:1097623130-1097703130 GCF_019279795.1 Protopterus annectens
TTTTTTTTTTAAAAGGAAAAAATGGGGTTTAAAATGTAAAAATGTTTTATAATTTTACTACTTCCAAGATCTGCAAATATCTGAGAGATATGCATTTGTTACACATCAATTTTAAATTCTGTTAGTTTCTCTTTATTCTGGGAACTGAAGTCAAGTGACAAAAAGTGATGTCATCCAAGCTAACCCAGCAGTAATATTTGATATTATTCTAGAGATACTGGGCATTTTTTGTCTTTGTCCAGGAACCTCAATATCCTCTTGTCAGCTTATTTAAAAGCAAGCTTAAACCCTACCTCAAATCACACTGGTTATGCCTCTGTGTTAACCCAGACTAAGTACCTAACTATTATCTAGACTCCCACAATTCTTAGCCTCCCATTATCATGATCTTGTGTTGTCTCACTAATTTTTAGTGAGCTTAACCTTCATTAGGTTTTCTTCTCATGTAAATAAGTATATACTGTGGAATGATCTAACACCTTCATATAGTATCACAACCTATGTGTTAAATAACACTAGAAATCCATCCTTGTTTGCTGTTCTTCTATACTCTATCTATTGATCTCTAGTGTTTTTCTTTATTAGGTTTTTGTGAGACCTTAGTATCTCTTATCATAAATTACTAGGTGTATCTAATTTTGTAATATGTTATAAAGATTTGTACTGCACCATTTCTAATACAAATGTATTAGTCTTATTCATCTATTCTTAGATACATTTTTCCTTTTTCCTACTGAAATATAAAATATATAATTTTAGGCTTGTACTATAATTGTGAAAACCTATGTACCAAATTATACTGTTATTGTCTTTGTCTTGACCTTTTATGTTGTTGTAATTTGTGGAGCTTTTTTCCCCGGGCCTCCACGGAAAATGGACATATATCCAGCTGGACTAGCCCGGTCAACAAATGTAAAATAAATAAAATAAAAAATAAAAATATCCACTCATCATCACCATCTGCACTTGCCTTGCTCTTTAAGTCAGTTTTTTTAGGGCATAGTAACTCTTTTAGATACAGTTAGGAATACAGTAAACATTCGTTTAGATGTTTTCTGTATTTATCTGAGACTGTCCTGCATTGTTTTAAATACTTTCTGTGATTGTGAACTCTGAAGTTACTGTGTTGATTTATTGAGTATTGTCTTATTCTTTTATTATTTATTATTTATTATTAAATAAATTTAACTCCATCTTTGTGCCTGATATTTTTGAGACATATTTAAGCTCTTAGAGTACTTGCACATTTATTTGGGTGACACTGTACTGGCCACTCCTACAGGCTTGCTTGGTCAGACTACCATTTGGATTAATAGTAACATTACACAGTAGGACTGGACACACTTTGTAAGGGCCTTGTAGTAGCTGATAAGTAGGGGTTCTGGTGGCAGTGATAACTACCTCATAGACTGGGCAGAAAGGGGCATAATTAGTAAACCTGTGCCAGCCTTCCCCAGGCGCGCGCGTGTGTGTGTGTGTGTGTGTGTGTAAAACAAATCTCAATGTGTGTGTGTGTCAGCTACTTGGGCACGGACACGAATCACTGGTTGGACACAGTGAGTGTTAGAGGACTTGGCTTGGAACCTTGGCTAAGGTCTCAGTGCTATAGCTGTGCCAGTGGGGAGTCTTACTGGGGATCTGGGGAAAGAGGCAGAAACCAGCCTCAGACTGATTGTGGTCTCTGTGTGCTCCTAGGGGAAACTGCACTTTACTGTGTGTACTTGGCATCCCCCTATTGTGTACGTCCTCCACTGTTGCCAGTGGTGAAGATTGTGGCTCCTCGATTACTGGGGCAGTGCAGGGGTGTCACACACACACACACATATATATATATATATATATATATATATATATGTATATATACACACACACACTGTATATACACACACACACACACACACACACACACACACACACACACACACACACACAATTCATGTATTCTCTTACACCACCTGTAAACAGCTGTTGTTACTGCTGTAACACAGCAATACAAACTAAAACCACTGGGTGCATATATAGCAGCAATGGCCAGTATAGGCCCAAAATATAAGGTAATTCCCTACTTTGGTGATGCTAGTTAGAGAACACAGAGCATAAATGAAAACACAAATGATCATCACACAGGAATGAGTAGTGAACATAATGCAGTTGTGTTGCCTGTTCTTCCATACTAGAAATACAATAATGGTCCACACTAAACACTGCAACCTAATAGATGAGTAGTAGACCACAAGTGAAATTTTCTCGGGGTGGGGGTCATACTATGTGCCCTGTGTGTTCTCCACCAAAACGAGGCAGGGCAAACATAACTAATGACTAATAAGCTTAGTTTTTGTAGCAATCATATTTTTATCAGCCAAATGACAGAGAACGCTACATTTTGTGAACATGTAAGGTGTTGTATATATAATGGCAATTTCAAAGATGCTCTGTGTCAGGAACGGTTGGCAATTGCACTGATTGCAGACTCCTAGATCAGGCTACATAGCATGATGGGAAAAGGTGAGTTTTTATTTTGCTACTTTTCCCTTTTCTCTCAGTTTGAGTGACCTTGGGGGCAGTATATTTATAGAAAAAGGATGATGGGAATGTAACCAAAAGTAGGGGGACAGGAGCCTCCCTTCAAAGATGTGTTTTAAGTTTCACTTCTACTGGCAAATCTTTTTGCTTGCATTATTTTCAGGTTCCACTTTGGGGCTGGATTATCTTTGCAAACCCTAAGGGATACAGTCCCTGTGAACATTCCTTTGTTAACAAGCAGCATTACCAAGACACATTATATACAGATGCAGAATTTTAGGTTGAAAGTTATAAGAGTGATATTTACTGTTAAATTACCTTGGCAGTGGGTTTTGAGAAACCTGGTTCAGAAAAGAGGACTTGAAACTCTGGATAATCATAAATGTTTCAAAGTAAACTGAAAAAAATGCATGTAGAGTAGTGGCATATATTATGAAGGAAACCATTGTAAAACAGCTAACCTCACTCCTGCATTCAAAACTGAAGAGTTTCTAGAGGTACACTCAGAGGAGAAGCCTTTAAGGCTGAATCCTCTGCAAAAGCTTCCTAAAATTCTGACACTTGATCTTAAAGCATTTCATGACTTCTGTAATCTGCAATAGCAGTGTGAAACAGTCTGAGAGGAGGTGAACTTAATCAGTCACAGAGGGACAAGAATTTTACGAATTATTCACTCGTTATCACTGTTAAGAGTGTTACTGCCAGCTGATACTATACACAGCAGTCGCAAGTCAAAAAATAGGATATGTTACGACAAACAATTTAAAAGCAGCAGTGAACAGGCAAATAACCGCTGTTTTAATCAGTATTACACTTCAGAATACCACTCAAATTGGAAAGCTTTTTAAAACATTCATGACACGAAAGAATAACCTTTAAAATAGAGAGTTTATACATAGCTACACAGCTGACTGTTCCACACACTACTCATATCATGACTGCTAACATTTTTATCATCACTTTTAATATGACAAGTTGATAAAACAGGTACTGCTCATTACTGACTCACAAATGAATACTGTTCTGACTAATGCACTGCTTGAAAACATACATTTTTCAATGTATAAATTACAGTGGAAACACATGATACATTAACACTGCTGGGTTAAAAACAGACCATAAAAAATTATTTTTTAACAGGTAATAAAGTAACGCATTTTCCACAAACGCAAGTCATTTTACAGTACGTCTTTCTACACATAACTGTATACTTATGAAAGGTTTAGACAGGCAAACAGGAAAATATGTTCAGAAAGAGACAAGTAGAAAAGTTAATAGTAATACAAAAATACATTATTACTCAATATTTAAATGCAAAATTATCATATTTCTGAAAACAGACCAGGCCAGAGGTAAAAAAAATTATGCCCCCAAGCCACCACCATAATCCGCTGCAAACCAAAGTAATTTTCTTGCATGCAATCTCTCCTCAGATGTACAGCAGAAATAAAAATTGTTTGAATACACACACACATTCCTGTTAGTTAAGGGATATGTTCCACAATTACTGTCCCTCTCAATGTCTCTTTCAGGAAACAACCTTATTAGATGCAACTAGACTGTATGAGCTAAACCCAACCCAGACAAGTGTCCCAGAAAGATGCATGACTGCCATTCATTTTTCATACTATGGTGCAATAATACATTGAATAAAGTTAGTGAAACCTTAAATGAGTTGGAATGGAATGCAGCAGTAACGTACAAAACTCAAAAGCATCTGGATTTATCCAATGAACCATAAGTTATGAAACAATTAAGACACAAATAGCAGATGAAGATATATTTTTGGCAGGTTGCAACCCCATCCCCCAAGCATTTCAACAATGCTTTATCAAAGTTCTTTGACTCAAAATCTATTTATATATAACTCAGCACACACTTTATGCTACTGCAGTAACAAATAGATAATAAATGGGTGATTTGACAGCACATAGCAACATTAATTTATAAAGTATGTAGTAGAAATAATTCAGGCTTCACTGTAGATATAATTCATATTTGCACTTGCTGGACTGCAACAGGAATATCCATAAATAACATGAGATAGCAAACTAATGGAAGGAGGTCTATTACATGATGAAGAATGGTGAACTCTTAACTACGACTCCCAGTCTACCTCTCAACTGTACAGATTTTCGCAGAATGTCCAGATTTTTGCCTTATATTTTTGGTCCATTTTTCATAAAATTGTGTTTTTTTCTGGTAAATTAGTGGCAAATCATTAAAGACTGAAGTTAGAAAATAATAACAGACATTTGAGTTTTAGACTTCATACCCTTCAGAAAATTCATGCTAATGCAAAATCTGTTATTCTATCAACTTTCTAAGTCTGTAAGAGCAATATTTAAAAAATGTCCCTATTTGTACCGCATTTTTTCATGGCTTTGTCCAGATTTCCTACTCTAAGAGGTTGAGAGATAGTCCCAGATGCTGGAGAAGCTAGCAAGGGAGGATGGAAATGGCCTCCTACATAATGTAGAAGGATGAAGCCTGGACTGCGACTCGCACAACCAATCTTTGATTAATGACCTGGGGCACTGAAGGAACTAGTAAAAGATGATTTAAGTGGTCTGGTACATAGCTCAGAAGGATGAAGCCATGACTGAGATGCAGACAACTATAGCTCAGCTAGTGACTCGTGATAGATATCCAGAGATGAAAGTGAGTAGCCTTTGCCAGTTCATCTATTTTTGGGGCAGGGGGCAGCTGAGTCTGTTGTGATAAAATGACACGCAGAGGAAAGTATGTGATGTATCAAGTACATAATAAGGGCCAGGCTATATGTCCTCACCAAGCACTGTAGCCAAAAAAAAAAATGAGCACGTATGGTAACATATACAGTTCAGGCTCCTGCAGTTTCTACATTCCAGTTGTCAGCACTGCTGCATGGGAAAACAGGGTTATAACATACAAAACAACAGCCACCTACAGCTGTCTCTTGCTCAAAGGATGAAATGAAATGACTGGTCAACATGAAGGCTGAAGACTGGCAGGCATAGAGACAAAACAGAGGAAAAAAGCAAATAAACTGAAAGATGGTGACTTTGTGGATGTCCACAAACCAAGGGATAAGAACAGGAATATTGATCTCAATAAGATGGGCCCATATAAGCAGATATGTCACACAGTACTAATGGAAATTCACAAATGACATGTAATAGGAGAAATGTAGTACTCCACTAGTACTCCCTAAATCTAAAACTATCTCTTACTCCTTCCTCTTTTCTCTACTTGGCTTTCTGTTCTACCCCCTCTGCTTCTCTACCTGTTATCTACCTTAACTTGCTCTCTTATCCACAATCAATCCCTTCCTTTTCTCCCTTATTTTCTTTTTACTCTACTTTCCTTACCTCCAATCCTTGCTTACATCATCTGATAAGGATGTGTCAACTTGTATAATGTTATCTGGACTGTAATTGTATGTTATAGTAATTAACACAAGTAGTAGTACTTTACATTGAAGGGTTTGCATGTTTTTTTGCAAAATCTACTACTAACTCTATTATCATTATTATTATTATTATTTTTGTATGATGGTTTTTCTGTATGTATCTTACTTCTGTGGAGCTTTTCTCCCCGGGCCGCTACTGAAAATGGAAATATCTCCAGCTAGACTAGCCCGGTCAACAAATGTAAAATAAAATAAAATAAATAAAATGTTAAAAATTCTCTCTCTTGCCTGGACATGCAGATATTATCATGATGGGAAAGGGTAGAATGTCATATCAAGTTTTCAATGAAACCAAACTAGGAATGAAAGGACTTTGTAGTGATGCTGCAGATTAGAGGAATATCACAGCTATTTAAGTGATATAAAACAGATGCTTAGTGGTGACAACTTTTCAGACAAAGCTTAGCCAAATATGGGGCTACCAGATGACATACACAATTATTTAAAGTTGATGTAGCTATCCCCACAGATTTCACAAGCAATCACTGTCACTATTAAACATATGAAGTCACTATGGCAATTTAATGAAAGCCTGCATTTGCACTTGCTCCTGTCCTGTAACTCGTTTAGTGCAGATACGGATTCTTAGTTTTAGCACTTAAATTTACTTATTCATGCTCAGCACTTGTTCAGAACTTGTAAGCACTAAATAAGCTACTAATTACTATAGCACTCAATCTTCCTCATTACCTAGAGGAAAACAGTTTTTGTACTTACTTTTCTCACTTGCTTAGAGAAAAACAGCTCTTATACTCACTTTCCTCACTTATCCAGAGGAAAATAGTTTTTTATTCAGGCGTGTCCAAGGGTCAGCACCCAGTTTTCTCTCCTGTCTATCTGATGAATCTGGGCATCTTGAGGCAATGTAGAAATTGTCTCATGTACACAGACAATCCTTTCCTCCTACCATCCAACACTACAACCTGCGAGAGATGCACTTATCTAGCCAAACTGGAGGTAAAGCTCTCTCCAACCAAGACTGAACTTGACAGTCATGAGGAGAAGGTAAACATTTGCACCACACCACACTCATCACATAGTCTCACTAAATCTACATCACCAAAATCCACACATAGTAACACAAAAACATTTGTGGAGGCTCTCAATAATAATATGTCTAAGCAACAGAGACCTCCAAAGCAGAAACGCAAGCAACCTCCATCCCCCAACACAACCCAAATCACTCACAGACCATAGACTCACTGTGCCACTCAACCACAGCCAGCCAATAAGGCAAAACAACGTACCCAACACACTAGTCATAGGTGACTCTATACTCAGGCACACAGATGTCCCACTCACCAGGCTAAACAAGGCAAAGGTTACTGTCAGTTGCCTGTCGGGTGCCCGGATCCGCCATATAACCCATGCACTCAGGTCACTCCACAACAAGTACAAATATGACACTGTCATTGTCCATGTTGGTGTGAATGATCTGAGATGTACCTCCCTGGACTACATGAAAAGAGAGATGGAAGAGCTGTCTGATCTTGTAGCCCAGGCAGGTATGATCCTAGCCCTGAGAAGCATTCTGCCATCGCCCCAAATGATACCGCAGTACAAGTACAAAACGACTGACTTCAACACTTGGCTAAGCTTCTGGTGTCTTTCTAAGGGGATCCAGTATATGTCTGCTTGGGATGACATAGTCGACAGACCACGATGCTCTGCCACAGATGGCCTGCACCTGTTGCCCCTGGGATTCTGGATACTGGCTAAGGCTCTTACTGCCCCTATAGTGCCTTTTTTAGACAAGGTTCAAATAACAAATTCGCCACCGTAACAGGAACAGGCAAGCAAAAACTGAAGGTAATGCTACTCAATGCAAAAGTCTAAATCTCAAAATGCACTCACTCGAGGCACTACTTAAAATGGAGAACATCGATATCTGTGCAGTGACTGAGACCTGATTCAAGGCTCCAGAGAGCACCCTTGCACTACCAGGCTATAACTCATACCACACTTTTCGGCCATGTAACCTGGACCGAAACACCAAAGGCGGAGGTGTGTCCATATTCATTAAGGATATCCACATCTCCAGGCTAGTTGCTCAGCATAATGCATCCAAGGTTATCCAAAACTTTGGGCAAAACTGCAATCCAAATTGTAGCTTGTTACAAATCCACCACCATGCCCCAGGATTCCCACTCCTCTTTTCTTGATGTACTGGAAACTATTGGGGTTCAACCAAACACCCTAATAATGGGTTACTTCAAACTACCCCACCATTAACTGGGAAAACTACTCGTGTACCAACTCCTTAGCTCAACGTCTTCTGGAATTCATAAACTCCAATGCCCTGGATCAACTTATCCACACCCCCACCAGGGGCAACAATATCCTAGACCTAGTCATTACCAACATGAGTGACCGGTGTTCCACACCTGAAGTCAACTCCACATTGGTCCGATCTGACCATAAGCTAATCACCCTTGATATCCACATCCCGCCCCCATTAAGGAAACCACGTAAAAAATTTCTCCAAAGCCAACTTCATGCTTCTTAAGACATAAGTGGTGAACTTCATGACACCTATGCAGATGGACAATACAGTTACAACTAACTGCTGAATCTTACACAAATGCACTCTATAGGCATTTACACGAGTGCATGGATCGTGCTATCCCAAACAGAACCAAGACGCTATCCTCCATCCTCAAAAAAAATGAAGCCAATCTGGTTGTCCCCTGCCATAAACAAACTGTACAACAGAAGGAAGAAACTGTTGCAAAAGAGAGTAAAATCCCATGAGTGGAGGAGCTCCCTGGTCAGCCTCAGTAAGAAGCTGAGATCCCTTATAAGATCCTCCAAAGCTAGCTATGAAAACAAAATTGCCACTAATTCTAAGGACAAACATAAAGCATTCTATAGCTATGTCAAGAATCTTGATGGCAACACCCAGATCTGCTCTGAGTTACAGCACAAAGGCACGAACTTACAGAACCAACTGATATTGCCAACATCCTGGCAGATAGGTTCAGTGCTAGCTTTACCACCCTCACCCCCTAAAGGGCCCATATCTATATAGGAAGAATGCCGAGTCCCTGTAATCACAACTACACAGGTAAAAGCTGCACTCTCTAAAGCCAAAAACACAGCATCCATGGGACCGGACAACATCCCAGGCTGAGTTTTACACGAACTTCAAAATGAACTGGCTCCCCACTTAAGCACCATGTTCAATAATAGCCTCGCATCGGGCTTTTTGCCCACTGAATGGCGTACAGCAACAGTTATCCCACTCCACAAAGGAGGAGCCACCACTGATCCCAGGAACTATCGACTGATGAGCCTGGTCTGCAAGGCCATGGAACGTATCATCATGGAACTCATAAACAAAGACATTGGTAACCTCCAAACTCAGGATCCCCACCCAGTTTGGGTTTGTGAAAGGCAGATCATGCCTCCTGAACCTGATCGACTTCTTAGATGCAGTCACCAAAGCCGTAGATGAGGGTAAGGCTTTCGACACCATCCCCCATTCTGGAATTATAGCTAAACTCACTAAACTAGGTATAAATCCCTACGCCACAAGATGGGTTGCCAACTGGCTCACTAACAGAACCCACACTATAAAAGTTGCAGACTCCAAATTTGACCTCAAAGCAGTGACAAGTGGAGTACCACCGGGTTCCGTCCTGGGACCTCTCCGGTTTGCTATTTACTTCTCTGAAGTACAGGCTAACACAGAAGGCCTCTGGCTAATGAAGTTCGCAGATGACTGCAAACTAGGAGCCATAGTCAAGTCCCCAAATGATGTGGACATCCTACAGAAGGGCCTCGTTGAGACAGATGCCTGGTGTCAGAGCCATGGCCTCAAGCTCAATGCCAAAAAGTTCAGTGTCATCCCCTTTGGTAAAAACTCTGTACCCATGAACTACCACATAGGCAGCAATCTACTTAACACCGAATGTGTGATAAGAGACCTTGGGACCCAGGTGGACAGTAGTCTCTCCTTTGATAGTCACATCGCCACAGTAGTCAGGAAGTCCTTCTACGTGGCACACCTCATCATAAAAGGGTTCTCATCCAGGAAAAAAGAGGTCACTGTTCCCCTCTACTTGACACTCATTAGACCCATTATAGAGTGCAACGCCCCTTTTGGAATGTACCTCACAAGACATCTGCAGCAGCTGGAAAGGCCACAGAAGTACCTCACAGAGGACTACTGGCCTCAAACAAATGCCCTACACTGACCACCTCAAAAAACACCAGCTTTACTCCATAGCATATCGTCTACTCCGAGGTGATCTCTGCCTAACATATAAAGCTATGTCCAATCAGAGCTGTTGGACCTCCGAAATCCCACCTCCGAGCCCTAGAGACCTAAACCTTGTCACCACAATAAACAGGACATGCTGGAGGGATAGATTCCTGTCCAAGAGACTTCCCATACTCCGGAACAGGCTACCCATCTATGTCAAGCAAAGTTCTTCATTAGCATTCTTCAAGAAAAATCTTGATGAGTGGATGAGAAATAGGAAATACACCCCAGGGATCACTTCTGTGTCTGTGCTCGACAGTGGCACAGGAAAATAACTTTCTTGGGTGGCATAAGCCAGGGAACCATGTTGGCTAGGCTTATGTAGTCCCTTGGGCCGATAGCCTAGTACCTACCTATGACTGGTCAAATGCAAATAAAACTGAATGGGCATTCCAAATCTGAGAAAACAGTATCACTTGTGAACAGTGTTCTTCAGCTGGAATGCATATTTTATCACCATTAATGCTTTCTGAAAAACAAACCGAGAAATACTGATAACCTCAACTCAAATGTTTAATCATAGCATCTGAAAAATTTCAAGCTGCCACTGAGACGAAATGTGTCCCTAGCTAAATGGATAACCTCTAATATCTACAAATCTCAAAGCAAGGTCCTGTAAAAATAAATATTTTCAGTAACTTATATGTCACACTACTGGTGAAAATGATTACTATATTTAAGGCAAATAAAAATAACTTGGTTATTTGTGCACTGTTACACTCCATGCTAACATTTTACATTTCCCTACTCCCACATGCTCATAAGTACACAAGTGATTACTAGGCTAATGACCCCAGAAGGCCTTTTTAGCCTAGCTGTGCTTCCCATATGTTGAACCACAGGAAAAACGATGTCCAAGATGTAAAAACAACCAGGTTTATTGCACAACGCACAAATGCAACAACAGATAGTTCACCAATATAATCACTATCAAGGTCCACACTAGAATAATTGTATACCTTGAAGTCATGCGCTCTGTTGTGTAAAATCTTCGGGTTACTTAAAATACCTACACTGTTTGTAGCAACAACTGAGTCAAGATTTAAAAGTTCCTCTAGTTGATTTGAAAATAAAGGGGAAGAGAGAGAAGAAAAGAAAGAGCACAAATTAGGTTCAGGAACCGCACCATTGCTTCTAAATTGTTGGTCCTCTTGACAAACCTCAAAGGCCATGTCTTGATTAATATAGTTCCCACAAGTGGTGGGTACATCTAGGTTTAGATCATGTTTTGTAACAAGGCCCTCAATAGGACCGTTTGAAACATCTGTACCACTACCAAAATTCTCAATACATTCACATACCAAATTGTGTGTGCTCATGTCCAGTAAAGAGTCGTCAACAGTAACTGAGTCGTTTACAGGGAAATCGTTGATCACTGAATCCAATACACTTACTGTGTGATTGAATGCAGAAATATTTCTATTACATGAATTAAGAACATTTTGGTTCACACTAACACAAGTAGATTCTGATGAATTTGGTTGTAAAACAGTTGCACTTTCACCCTCACCAACCTTTATAACATCAGCAAAATAATTATTAATACCTGCGTCAGCGACATTCATATTTTAATTTGTAAAATTCAAATTATAATTAAATGTAATGTCCAAATTGTTACTAGTTGGTATTAAACCATTATTACATATGTCCAAGGTATTTTCTTCCTTATTCGATTCACTAAAAGTAGGACTAACATCTCTGGACGGTTGATGTAAGTTGCAAACACAAATGGTGCTATAAAAACAAATGTCACATTGTTTATAGTAAGTCTGTTTAGATGTAGTGTAAAAAGGCGTACTTACTGCCTTTTGTGCGCTTTTGTCCAAGCCCGCTGTGTACCGTTGGTTTGATTGTGTTTGGGTCGTGCTCCAGTCCATATTTCTTGCTTGTCTACTTGTTCCGGCCCATGATTCCGAAGTCGTTCGGACCGTCTTAACCCTTCGCCTAAAGGGTCCTCGTCGACTACAATAGGGCTTTTAATTCCTTTGGTGATTCCAACATGTTGACGTCATCCGACCTTCGCCTGTGATTGGATTTACCTTTCTTCTCGTTAAGTTTTTGAATTTCCCTTTCTGAGTGTGGGTAAACAACTCCGCTTTCGTATATCTTGATGTCTCGTTCCAATTTCTGTAGTTTTTTGTTATAAATAGCATCACAGCTTTTGCTAATGTCTTTAATAATGTTGACATAATTAGTATAATACTGGTCAAATAGTAGCTCTTGAGTGATTTTGTTGTTGATGTCATCAAGTTTTTTCAACAGGAGGTCTATCTTGATTTTATTGTGTTTAACCATTATCTCCATAATACGAGTACCCGTCACATCAAATAATTTGTGTAACTCACAGACCATTTCCTGATTTTGGTCGCATCCGTTTGGGTACCTCCAGACCCGCAAGCCTTTAGGTACCATTCCCAACTCAATGTTCCTGTTCAAGTAACTATTCTCTATATAGGTTATTTTTAACTTGAACAGTTTCAGTTCTACTTGACACTCATTAGACCCATTATAGAGTGCAACGCCCCTTTTGGAATGTACCTCACAAGACATCTGCAGCAGCTGGAAAGGCCACAGAAGTACCTCACAGAGGACTACTGGCCTCAAACAAATGCCCTACACTGACCACCTCAAAAAACTCCAGCTTTACTCCATAGCATATCGTCTACTCCGAGGTGATCTCTGCCTAACATATAAAGCTATGTCAAACTCAGAGCTGTTGGACATGCTACACTTAAAGAAATCCCAATCCCTCCGAGCTACACGCCCTAGGGACCTAAACCTTGTCACCACAATAAACAGGACATGCTGGAGGGATAGATTCCTGTCCAAGAGACTTCCCATACTCTGGAACAGGCTACCCATCTATGTCAAGCAAAGTTCTTCATTAGCATTCTTCAAGAAAAATCTTGATGAGAAATAGGAAATACACCCCGGGGATCACTTCTGTGTCTGTGCTCGACAGTGGCATAGGAAAATAACTTTCTTGGGTGGCATAAGCCAGGGAACCATGGTGGCTAGGCTTACGTAGGCCCTTGGGCCGATAGCCTAGTACCTACCTATGATTGGTCAAATGCAAATAAAACTGAATGGGCATTCCAAATCTGAGAAAACAGTATCACTTGTGAACAGTGTTCTTCAGCTGGAATGCATATTTTATCACCATTAATGCTTTCTGAAAAACAAACCGAGAAATACTGATAACCTCAACTCAAATGTTTAATTATAGCATCTGAAAAATTTCAAGCTGCCACTGAGACGAAATGTGTCCCTAGCTAAATAGATAACCTCTAATATCTACAAATCTCAAAGCAAGGTCCTGTAAAAATAAATATTTTCAGTAACTTATATGTCACACTACTGGTGAAAATGATTACTATATTTAAGGCAAATAAAAATAACTTGGTTATTTGTGCACTGTTACACTCCATGCTAACATTTTACATTTCCCTACTCCCACAGTACACAACTGATTACTAGGCTAATGACCCCAGAAGGCCTTTTTAAGCCTAGCTGTGCTTCCCATATGTACCTGATAGGTTTTGATATGCTAGGGTTATTTTAAGAAACATATGTAAGGTTGGGCATGGGTAGCCAACGCACCTCTCAACCTCTTAGACTAAGAAATCCAGACAAAGGAACAAATAATGGGGGGTATAGAGGACCAAAAATATACATACTTTTTAAATGTTGCTCTTACAACCTTAGAAAGTTGATAGAACAACAGGTTTTGCACTAGCGTGAATTTTCTGAAGGATATGAACAGAGAAAATCAAATGTCTGCCATTATTTTTTGACTTCAGTCCTCAATGATTTGTCAATGATTGGCTAGAAAACTACAATTTTATGTGAAACGGACCAAAAATATGAGTAAAAAATCTGGACATTCTGTGAAAATCTGGAGAGTTGACAGTTATGGTGGTGAAGCTGCCCCTGTCTACTAGGTATACTAGGTAAATTGCTGATTCCCTATCTACCGATACAAGTTATGCTTCAATTGGTTTAAGGAAAGGGTAGTCTCTGAAACACATACCTGTCCCTCCAACAAGTCCTATTTATATTGCAGATGAGGTCTAGGTCACCAGATATTACTAGGGTAATTCTGATGCTATTTGTTTTGCAGATGTATAACATGATTTAATCAAACCATATTCAAGGCCATCAATTAATACAACTACAAAAAACAACCAAAATGAGAAAAACCCTTTTAAGCCAGTTTTCACCCATTCTGTTATTGCTGCATTCTAGTAATATGCTGTAGATGTGATGAGAATGACTATTCTCTCCTCTTTCATTCAATCACTAACATCCTCACATTGCACAGCCTGTGGTCACTTCATCCAACCCTGATTACTGCAAAAGCTTTACCACAATGACCAACTCCAAAACATCGTCACTGAGAATTTTGTCTTTCTACAATATCCTGTGGTCAATTCATCTGACCACTATACTGCAGAATCTTTGCCACTAGGACCAACTCAAAAACATTTTCACTGAGAATTTTGTCTTTGTACAATAACATGTGGTCACCTCATTGACCCTGATACTGCAAAAGCACTGCCATGACAGCCAACTCGCAAATATTTCCCTGAGAATTTTGTCTTTGTACAATAGCCTGTCGTCACTTCATCCAGCCCCAATAGTGGAGAAGCTCTGCAAAAAGGGGCCAACTCCCAAACATTTTCACTGAGAATTCTGTCTTTATACATTGTACGCAAATTCGAATTGAAGAACCTTGTGGTGTATTAACTTCATCTAGTCAAATATGTGCCTGCTTGTGCTGAAAATTACTTTTTAACAACATACCCCCACTGACAGGGCTGTCCTTGCACTCCAAGGATCAATTATTAAGTTGAATACTGTCTTTTACCTTGACTAATAAATTATACTGTATATGCCTGTTGCTTAGACTTCCTGGCTGACAGGTTTCTGCATTCAGAAAATAAAAATAAACCCGTTCTACTTTGTACCTCTCTGTAAATTACTTTGCATTCGCTATAAACGGATTATCGTCTGTTATAATCTGAACCGAGGGTGAGAGCCTGCTATGGCCAGCTTTACTTTACTGTCATACCCCAACATTTTCACTCATGCCATTACTCTACTTTTATACTTCCTATACACACATTACACTTGTGACTACTATTCCCTAACCCTCCCAAACAACTTTACTACTATCATACAAACAATCCTGTTTCTTTGTACCTAATTCCCAACTTCCATTTATTTTTTAGCACTATTCTCAACTACCTTTCTTCCTGCCATACTGCTTTGCATGAGATACATTCAGTCACACCCCTCTCTAATACCACCCATCTATTCTACATTGTATCTTCTACATTTCCAAATAAACCATCATTTCTTCCTATTTACCTACATTCTTATACTCTAGCCTTTTAAACTCCCCTATTCCTTATATGCCAGAGAAGATACTAGAACAACCTAACTCTCTTCCTTCACAGAAAATACTTTTTTCGTACCTACCCTCTACCAGCTTTCAGAGTACGCCAACACTAAATATCCTTCTACCTTGCCACTTCTTTTTCCTTCTTGATCCCTACTCCTCTACTACCTGCAAACTATAACATACAGATCCCTTTACTTAATCATGCTATTACTCGGCTTATCCTCTATTCTTCTCCTGCTCCTCTCATCCTTCCATGACTCTATAATAGCTCTCAAACTCATTCCAACTCTGTCCCAAGCAAAATTCATAATTCCTCCCTGCATTCTCCACATATCCTAACAAACCTATTTAATGATGACCCTCCCCGTTACTCCAAATATAGACTAATTAACCCCATTTCAGCTCAAATAAAAACAAAATTAAGTAAAAAATACTCTCCAAAAAACAAGTATCAATAATTCCCCAATATATTAAAATCTAAGGGGAGATATTCATCCTAAACCTGTCCCAAACTATCACAATCAACATCTAGACAATTCTCCACACACTACTCTAACCCTACAATGGTCAACACCCACCCCCAGTAATCTAACTTTTGCTTCCAACAATGTTAGAAGCATAAGAAATAAAAGCTACATACCTGGATTATCCAATATAAGCTTGATATTCCTGCTGTAAATGAAACTTGGCTTAAACCTAACATAAACAACTCCAAAATTATACCGGACAGCCTTATCATCATGCATAATGGTCATATAAAGAGAAAATATGGTGGTATTGCTTTAATATTTCCCAACAACTACCACATTTCCCCTTAAAATAAACAAATAGTAAAATTAAATTCAAAAGAGTTTATTATTACTTTCCCCTCGAAATTAAACAATTATAAACAAATATGTATTACAGTTCTTTACATCTCTTTTGGTGTCAGTGCAACCACAGAGGAAGATATTCTAAGAAATAAAAACACAGTGGCAAGGAAGCACTAAGAGCCGAACAAAATATTTAATGGATTAAGCACTTTCATCTGACCTTTCACAATGACGACTTCAGAATAACACATCAAAGTAAAAAGCACAATATAAATCCTCTCCTTACAAGTAATTATGCATCTAATTAACCAATTTATCTAAGCAATAACTACTAACATTTAAAGTGACAAGTACATTTTCCTATCTAAGCAATGAAGTGCAATACTAAAGTACATACAAAATACATCTATAAAATGTATTACCATACTAAAAACATCCTAACATATAATTTTGTTTCAAACAAGACCATTCATAAAATACACTTAAAAATGATTGTATTCCATGTAATACCAGTGGATATATAAGTGCTGTTTAAAAACTTTGTTATAGGTGGACTTCAGATTTTAGTTTCAAATAACTGGCCAGGGATACAACCTCATTTAGTCCAGGGGGATTTGTGGCATTCACCTTCAATTGCCACATTAATTCTTTATATTCTAAGAATATGTCACTAGTTCCCCCTCTTTCATTTGTTTTAAAATGTTCCAAAACAAAAAAAAAGTCAAGAAACAGCTGACAACCATGTAAATCCACAAAGTCAAAAGCTGAAGTAACAGTTTGGAAACAGATGCATACAACCCTCAAAAGAAAGCCAATGCACGAAGTGAGCGAAAATACTTCTTTAATGGACCAAGTAAATCAAATAAAACACAAACACATTCTCATTTTTGTAAAGAGTGTCTGTAATGTGTGGAAACTGTGGAGTAAATGTCAAAAATCATTGCTCTTTTGAAGGTATTTTCTTCATTGGTCCCATTATGTCCTGCTCTGTTCCCACTGACTTCGTCTGGTGGGTCAATCTCTGTATGCAACCCAAACAATGAGAAAAAATATCCTGCCATTCTTTTATGGGTTGCCTCTTGCAATATTGGTAGCACAAATTCCCTTGGGTACCCTCTCTTAACCAACATATCCAAAAGAACATCTTTACACTCTTTACAAAAATAGCTTTTTGTTAAAAAATGATGAACAGGTGGGGGATAAGTTAGGAGAAAAGCCAGTTGTAGTGTACAAGAACACTAGTATTAAGAATATGCTGGAACAAAAGAGGGAGGGGACAGGATCCCAAAATAGTGGTTACACCAAAAAGTGTGGTTATTTTTCCCAGTGTAAACATATACTAGAAGGCGACGGGGTAGTTATACCACAATATGGGACTGTTTGCTCTGGGCACAAAAGTAATTGTGCAACAAAAAATGTGGTATACATTGCACTGTGCCAAGTGTGTGAAAGGTATTATACTGGGAAAACCAAAAACACCTTCATAACATGGATATATCAACATGTATATGACATAAGTAAAGGCAATAACAATAATGCATTAGCGAAACACCTTACTAAATTTCCCACGCACAATTTTAAATTTTTTGTTTTGGAACATGTAAAAACAAATGAAAGAGGGGGAGCTAGTGACATATTCTTAGAATATAAAGAATTAATGTGGCAATTGAGGGTGAATGCCACAAATCCCCCTGGGCTAAATGAGGTTGTATCCCTGGCCAGTTATTTGAAACGAAAATCTGAATTCCATCTATAACAAAGTTTTAAACAGCACTTATATATCCACTGGTACTACATGGAATACAAGCATTTTTAAGTGTATTTTATGAATGGTCTTGTTTGAAACATAAAATTATATGTTAGGATGTTTTTTGTATGGTAATATATTTTATAGATGATTTTTGTATGCACTTTAATATAGCACTTCATTGCTTAGATAGGAAAATGCACTTGTCACTTTCAATGTTAGTAGTTAGTGCTTAGATTAATAGGTTAATTAGATGCATAATTACTTGTAAGGAGAGGCTTTATATTGTGCTTTTTACTTTGATGTGTTATTCTGAAGTCGTCATTGTGAAAGGACAGACAAAAGCGCTTAATCCATTAAATATTTTGTTTAGCTCTTAGTGCTTCTTTGCCACTGTGTTTTTATTTCTTGGTTTAGCACTGAATAGTGGTTTGAGGAAGATATTCTAGATTGGATATCCATAACAATTCCGCAAGAAATATTACTACTAGGTGATGGGAATGTCAATTGTTTGGATATACCTAGATCTACTGTGAACTTATTTGGTTTCATAGAAACAATTAATACCCCCACACATTATAGCAAAGCATCAATTTCCCATTTAGACTGGATCCTAGCATCATATTGTAGTAAATATAACACCACAGATACAATCAGAGCTGGATAAAGCAGTAGGCAACCAAAGCAGTCACCTAGGGCCCAATAGCTTGGATGGGGCCTGCTGGCCAGGGGATTCATTTTTTTAATTAAAAAAAAAATTCCTTCAGTGCAATCTGTTTGTGTCTCTGTGTTCTGTCTGGGTGACCTATTGCTTACGTCTTCATCTTCCATGTGTGCACATGGAATTTGTATATAAGATGATGTTTGGACTGCTGACTACAGATGGACAAGTGTGTGCATGCACGCGTGCATACTCCAGAACTTGAATACAAGATGACGTCTGGACTGCAGACCATGGACTGATAAGTAAGAGATAGGTGTGTGTGTGTGTGTGTGTGTGTGTAACAGGTAGGTAGATATCATAACTCTAAACTGTCCACATTTTTTGCAGAATGTCCAGATTTTTACTTCATATTTTTGGTCTGTTCCCCATAAAAGTAGTGATTTCTAGAAAATTACTGAGGATTGAAGTTACTAAATAATGACAGAAATGTGAGTTTCAGACTTTCATATCCTCTAGAAAAATGCATACTAACACAAATCCTGTTACTCTAGCAACTTTCTAAGATCATGAGAGCAATATTTTAAATATGTCCCTATTTTTGGGCCTTTGTCCCTCCCCATAATTTTAAATTTATCCAGATTTCTTGCACTAAGAGGTTGAGAGGTATGGTAGGTAGGGGTACATCTGTGTGTGTGTGAAATGCTCTAGTTAGGGATAGCAGGTGGTTAGTAATCTGCTCTGGCTCAAACCCTGTACCTTAGTTAAAGGAAAGAAAAGCCTGAATTCTCTACCCAACATACCAAGCTGCATTTTTCAAAGAATTGAGTTTCAGGTTCATTTTTCAAGGAATTGTGAGCTTCAATGGAAGAGAAGTTTCATCCTAATTCTGTTTACAGTGTGCAACTGTTTGGTTTAGCAAATAGTATTGTGACGTCCTCTCAATGGGCCACTAATAAGAATACTCACCACTGACACCTGTGGGGGATGTTCACTTAAACAAAAACAGATACACACAGTATTTCCAGATGCAGCTATCTGCACCAAGTACAATGTCCTTTAAGAGCAGACAGAGAACACAGTCAGACAAGGGTCTGGATTTCTTTATATCTGTCTCCTTCCAGGGCCTGAATAAGGCTCCCCACTAGCACAGCTACAAAGTTAAGTCCTCAGCTGAGTGTCGAAGCCAAGTTATCCAGCACCCTCTCTGTGAAACTAGTGCTTTGTGTCCCTCTTCCAAATAGCTGACACACACACACACACACACACACACACACACACACACACACACACACACACACCTGGGAAAGGCTGGCATAGCTTTACCTGCACCCTCTTCTGCCCAGAGTATAAGGTAGTTATCACTGCCACCAGACACTCCACTATCAGCTACTCTAAGGTTTTTAACAAAGGGTGTGGAATTAAACTATTGTGCAATATTAATACTAGTACAAATTGTAATGTTGACCAAGACAGCTAGGCCTTCAGGAGTGTCCCACACAGAGTCACCAAATAAATATAAGCACTCTCAAAGGTTAAATACTTTCTAAAATGACCAGCTACAATAAAAGTTTAAAATATATTTAATAATAAATAATAAAAGAACCAGAAGATACTGAATATATATTTACAATAAACCACAGAGTTTAAAACACAGGAAATATTGAAAATAACATCGATGGACAGATTCAGACAAAGAAAAACAATATCTAAACTAAGTTTCATTATATTTTCCTGACTGAATCTAGGAAAATTAAGATTCCCTACTTACTTAACAGAACAAGGCAGATGATGTGGTGAGTAGTCCTTCTTGCTGTCAGGCCTAAGTCAGAATACCCAATACTGAGCCCATTTCTCTTTGTAATATCTAAAATTTCTGTGATGGCTGGCAGAATGACGTCATCTGGTCACCTGACTCTAATTTCTTCTCACACTATTCCCCTTTGAAGCTTGAGATAGGATGTTAGCATAGATGTGATAAGATACATGTCTAAAGTTTTGGTAATGTTTAAGGCAGTGCCTGGGGCTTCCACTGTTTTTACTGAGCTAATGAACAAAGGCTTCTTCCAGACATGCCATCTCCGGTCCTATTCACAGAGAGATAATCACTTCCATGGTCCAACAGGTGGTACAATTAACAGTATTTTTCTTAAAGTAAGAAGTAAACAAGCTGTTTAACCCCTTCTCTTCCAGTGTCCTTTGCTGACATGTATACACAATCTCAAATGTACATTCCTTATTTGTCCAGCAGAGCCCACTGTTGATACATTGTTTTTAACACTAGCAACTTTACAAACACATTTTGATTTTCAAATACCATACAGTTCTAACACATTTGTAACATAAGCATCTGTACAAATCAAATTGCAGAAAATGAAGAGGCACAGTCACGGCTGATGTATCCAGGATAAAAATCTTGACTCAGTGCACAAAAACAAGCGCTTTCACCAAACAGGCATCACAATTAGCACACAAGAAATACACACCTTTATAGCTCATATAAAAGATCACATGACAACACTTAAAGATGTATAAAGTAAAAAATGAAAAAATGTTTATCATTAAATACAAATTTAAAAACATAAATGCAACAACACTAAAAATCATGCAACATAAAAATATATAAACCAGACAGACATATGAATACTATCTACCTCCTTAGAGGTCTCGACTTGAGTTTAGGTTTCAGGGGTATAGACTCATTAAGGCCATGTCCAGCATCACTTCTTAACCTGACTATCCAGGTGGATTCAAGGTCTTCAGTTCTATTGCGTATATCCCCAAGCCTAACATTCTCATAAATTCTAGCAATAACTAAAAACATGAACTTATGAGTAGAGTCAGTATTCATCACGTGTCTGGCAAATGTGTTAACTTTGTTGCCCTTATTGATATTATAAACATGCTCCCTGATGCATTCCTTAAAGAAATGGTCCGTTTTTCCTACATAAAACATTTTACATTATGTGCAGTGAGCTAAATAAACAAGATGTGAAGTATCACATGTAGCACTAACTCTAAAATTATAAATCCTACCACAATCAGGGTGCTGAAACTCTGAACTAGTATCAACATAATCGCACCAATTACAGTGCCCACAGGGTCTAGTGCTTGAACAGTTCCCACAGCTAATAACGTTCCTAGGATAACATAACCTATGCTTCAAAGACCTATTATTCTCAAACAAAAACCTAGGTTCAACATCTATCAATTTAGCTATCTCATCATCTGTAGTGACCACATTCCAGTGTCTCCTAATAATGTCAGTATACTCATTAACATCAGTAGCAGACTTTATTTTAAACCGCAAACCTTTACTATCACATCCATCTATCACTCTACCACTACCTTTCCAATGTTTCAAAGGAAAATGCTTGAGAGACTGAAAAAAGCAGAAGATATGACTAGCAGAACCAGTTGTATGCTAAAAATGAAGCAGTGGCTGGATTTGGGAGATGGAGATCAACAGAAAGAAAACCAGCAACTTGGAAATTGACAAATAAATGTGGGATTACAAACCATTAAATTATACTGGACTTCTTTGACTTTGTTAAACTTGTAGGGGAATCCACAGAATATGCCGTACTTCACAGGTTCATAGGTTCATACTAGGCTATCTGCCCTGGGGCAATTACAAGCCTAGCCCGATTTTGTTTGGCTTATGCCACCCCTTGATTTGAGTATACTGTGCCCTTTTTAAGGTTTAGTTTACTGTGCCTCTGTCTAATAGTGACACGGAAGTAATCCCCGGGACAAACCTACGATCCCCCATCCACTCATCAAGATTCTTCTTGAAGAGATTCAGTGAGGTGCTCTGCCTAACATGAATTGGAATTCTATTCCAGAGCGAAGGGAGCCTCTGGGTTATGACTCTATCCCTCCAGCAAGTTCTATTTATTTCTGTGCTGAGGTTCAAGTCCCATGAGCGTGTGGCTCTAAGGGATTTAGATTTACTGAGGTGGAGCATGTCCATTAATTCTGGATTGGACATAGCTTTATATGTCAGGCATAGATCGCCTCGAAGTAGGCGGTATGCAACTGAGTACAGCTGGAGTTTTTTTAACCGAGCAGCATATGGCATCTGCTTGAGTCCCTTGATCCTCTTGGTGAGGTACTTTTGGGGTCTTTCTAATTGCTGCAGGTGTCAGTTAAGGTACATCCCAAAAGGGGCATTATATTCTATGATAGGCCTGATGAGGGATGAATAAAGGGGCACGATTAATTCTCTTGATCTAGATGTGAATCCTTTCATGATGAGGTGGGCTATGTAGAGGGTCTTTCTAACCACTTTGGCAATGTGGTTGTCAAAGGAGAGATTGCTATCAACTTGGGTCCCCAGATCCCTAATTACTTTCTCTGTACTTAATGGGTTACCGCCTATGTGGTAATTTGTGGGCACATTGTTTTTTCCAAAGGGTATGACTAAACACTTTTTGGCATTTAGCTTTAGACCATGGCTCTGGCACCAGTTATCCGTCTCTGTGAGACCTTTTTGAAGGATGTTTGTGTCAGCTGGAGAGTCGATTATGGCGCCCAGTTTGCAGTCATCTGCGAACTTGGTGAACCATAGTCCTCCCACGTTGGCCTGTACCTCGGAAAAGTATATACCGAACAAGAGCGGTCCCAGGACAGAACCTTGTGGGATGCCACTTATGACCGGTTTTGAGTCTGACATGGCTCCAGCAACTCTCACTCTGTGGGTTCTGTCTTTGAGCCAGTTTTCGACCCATCTTGTGACATAGGGGTTTATATTTAAGCTGGATAGCTTATCTATGATGCCCGAGTGGGGTATTGTGTCAAATGCCTTTGCTAGGTCCAGATAGGCTGTGTGGACTACCTTCCCTTCATCTATGGCTTTGGTGACTGCTTCAAAGAAGTCGACCAGGTTCAAAAGGCAGGATCTGCCCTTGACGAAGCCGAATTGGGTAGGAACTAGTGTCTGTAGGTCCCCAATGTCTTTGTTTATGAGCTCCATGATGATCCTCTCCATAGCCTTGCAGACTAGGCTAGTCAGGCTTATGGGGTGATAGTTTCCAGGGTCCGTCGAGGCTCCACCTTTGTGGAGTGGGACCACTGTTGCTGTACGCCATTCTGTGGGCACATATCCTGTAGTGAGACTGAGATTGTACAGCTGTTTTATTTGAGGGGTTAGTTCTTCTTGGAGTTCATGTAGGACGCAACCCGGGACGCCATCTGGTCCCATGGAAGCAGTGTTTTTTGCTTTGGAGAGGGCAGCCTTCACCTGAGCATCAGAGATGTTTGGGAGGCAGCCCTCTGACGGGATAGATACTTGCTCTTTTGGGGGGGAGGGGGGGAGAAGTTTGCACTGAACCTGTCTGCCAGGATATTGGCGATGTCTGTGGGTTCAGTGCATTTTTGTCATTTAGAATCAACTCAGAACAAGTCTGGGAGTTGCATCCCAGGTTCCTAACATAACTGAAAAAAGCCTTATGATTGTCTTTAGTGTCCTGTGCAATTTTTCTCTCGAAGCTGGCCTTGGAGGATTTTATGAGGGATCGTAATTTTTTGCTAGTACTGATCAGAGCTGCCTTCCCTATTAGGGATTTTGCTCTATCATGTAGTAGCTTCCTCCTTCTGTTGTACAGTTTATTTATGGCTGGGGTCCACCAGACTGGATGCCTGCCTTTGGATGAATGGATCTTGGTTTTGTTTGGGATAGCATGATCCATGCATTCCTGGAGATGTCCGTAGAATGCGTTTATATAGGATTATGCAGTTTGGGCCCTAGTTTCCACTGGCCCTGGGGCCTTGAAGGATTCCACTTTGGTTTTGAGAAGTGAGAAGTTCGCTTTTGAGAAGTTTTTCACTGTCTGGGTTGGAGGTGGGGTCGGGATGTGGATATCCAGTGAAATTAATTTATGGTCTGATCTTACCAATGAGGGATATACTTCTGGTATGGAGCATAGAGTACCCATGTTGGTAATGATCAGGTCTAGTATGTTATCCCCTCTTGTGGGAGTGGTGACTAGTTGTTCCATAGCATTTGAGTTTATAATTTCCAGGAACCTTTGGGCTAAGGTGCTGGGGCTTGAGTAGTGCTCCCAGTCTATGTTTGGGTAGTTGAAGTCGCTCAATATAATGGTGTTCGGAGAGATCTTCATATTCTCCAATGTTTTCAGGAAAGCCGAGTGGGATTCCTGACTGAGAGGGTGGTCTGTAGGATGCTATAAACTGAAAAGCAGTCTTGCCCACTGTTAGTTGCACATGGATGATCTCCGATACTTTGTGCAATGCCACTAACCTGGAGGTGTGGATATCCTTGATAAATATGGAAACTCCCCCTCCTTTTGTGGTTCGGTCCGGGTTTTGGGGCCGAAAAGCATGACATGAGGTATAACCTGGTAGTGCTGGGGTGTTCTCTGGAGCCTTGAACCAGGTTTCTGTCACTGCACAGATATCGATGTTCTCCATACTGAGGAGAGCTTCGAGTGTGTGCATCTTGAGGTTAAGACTTCTGGCATTTAGCAGCATTACCCTTAGTTTCTTGTTCCTTGTGCTGTCTATGGAGGTGGGTTTGACTTTTGAGCCTTGCCTAAAAAAGGCACTATGGGGGGTGGCAAGAGCCTTTGCCAATATCCGAAAGCCCAGTGGTGACAGGTGCAAGCCATCCCTAGCGAAGCAACGTGGCTTGTCGAGCATGTCATCCCAGGCTGACAGACACTGGATCCCCTTTGAATGACACCAAAATTTTAGCCAATTGTTAACATCGATCATTTTGTCTTTGTACTGTGGCATCATTCTAGGTGAGGGTAAGATGCTGCTCAAGGTCAGGGTCATACCGGCCTGGGCTACATGATCAGAGAGCTCCTCTATGTCTCTTTTCATGTAGTCCAGGGAGGTATGTCTCAGGTCATTCACACCAGCATGTACGATGACTGAGTCATATTTGTATTTGCTTTGGAGTGACCTGAGTGCTTGCGTTATGTGGCGGATCCTAGCGCCCGACAGGCAGCTCACTGTGACCTTCTCTTTGTTCAGCCTGGTGAGCGGAACGTCAGTGTGTCTGACAATAGAGTCACCTATTACAAGAGTATCAGGTGTGTTATTCAGCCTTAAGGGCTGTGGCTGCTTGGCACACTGACTTTGTGGGCTATGTGTTGTGCGTGTTTTGTTTTGGGGTAGCGTTTGCTTGGATGTCTACTTTGGAGGTCTCTGTTGCTTAGGTAGATTTTTATTTAGAGCCTCTGAGTATGTTTTTGTGTATTTATGTGTTTGGTTCGCTGATGTGGTGGGACTATGTGATACTAGAATTGTGTTGTGTGAGGTTACCTTCTCCTCCTGACTGGTTTCACCAGTTTTGAAATGAGAGAGCTCAGCCTCCAGTTTGGCTATATGGTTGCATCTCTCACATATATTTGAACCTGTTTGGAGGAGGAGAGGGTTGTCCGTGTACATGAGACAGTTGTAACATTGCCTCAAAATTCCCAGATTCACCAGCTGGACTGGAGAGGAAAACAGTGACTGACCTTTGGACATGCTAGAGTAATATAGGGAAACTGAATTAAGACGGACCAATAGGGGTCAAGGTCATCGTAGAGAGTATAAGAGTAAGTAGTGCTTATGGTTTAATAGTGCTAACTTGTAAGATTACTTATTTGGACCAGTGAAGGGCCTTAGAATGAGAATATGGTGTTTAATTTGAGAGATAGAGCAGTTCTAAGGGAAAAAGTGAAGAGCAGACTTCGTGGAGCCAGGAATAGTTTAAACCCAATTAGGCAGCGCTGCCCGTTGTTGCGCTATGCACAAAAATGCGCAAAACCACGCAGGGGTTGGGAGGGTGGCCTAATGGTTAAGGTGTTTGCCTTACAAACACAAGGTGCAGGGTTTGAGTCTCACAATGGATAATTGGCTAAGCTTAAAATGGCTCGCAAGGGCAGTTAGCTTAGTACTAATCTATGAACCTATGAACCTAAAAGAGGGTTTTAAGAGAGGGAGATCAAGGAGCTTGGAATTGACTCAAAATGGCCAATAAAACTACAGTTTCAAGGCAGTAACCACTCCCACTCCCACAGGGGCAGGCAGGCTAGGCTGCTCAATGTTTATCACTGCCACTGATGAACAGAGAGACTTCCCTTTAGCCCAAGCAAAAAATGGCCTCCAAGAAACTTACAAACAGTTCAGAACAGCAAGCCTGTAACTGAACGTTTTTAAATCTCAGAAAAGTGGGGAAAAAAGCAAGTTTTTTTAAAGATAGCAGAGGTTCACAAGTATCAACAAGTTATAACAGTGCAGTAAATGACCCCACACTTGAGTGCTAGGCCAGAGACAGATAAAATGCAAGTTTTAAGAAAAAAAATGATTTTAAAAATAAGTGCAAACAGGAAATTCAGTAAACAGCTCTAGGTTGTGTTCTAAATACAGTTACCAATGCAGAAATCAAGTTTAACAAGGCAGAAAATGCTGAAAGTAGGCGGCTATGCAGACAAACTTAGCAAATAATCTGAAGAAAAATACTTAAAATCTCAAAAGTGGCTCCTTTCTTCTCTCAGCTTTCTTCTCTTCGTGGGTGCTTCCCCAACAGCCAACAAGTCTGAAAAGACGACAAAACCACGAGGCAATCTGGTTTTAAGAGAGGGAGATCAAGGAGTTTGGAATTGACCCAAATTGGCCAATAAAACTACAGTTTCAAGGCAGTAACCACTCCCACAGGGGCAGGCAGGCTGCTCAATGTTTATCACTGCCACTGATAAACAGATAGACTTCATATCAATAATGTTTGGAAGAACATTTAGAAGAAAGGAAGAGGACAGAAAGAGTTAACTGAAAGTAAAACAAAATTTTGTTCTTAGTAATATTTTGATAATGATGCATGATAACACCTGCATGCTATGCTATAAAGTAAAGTTTCTCAGTTATTCTTGAGTTTAATTGGGATACTAAATTAAACAAATGCCCCTGTTTTTTTCCTTTTTTTCTTCCCCCTTGTTTACTTTTAAGAAATGTAGGCACTGCAATGTAAGAAAAAGAATAAACGTCTTGAAAAAACAGCATAATACAAGAAAATGTATATGATTTTTCTTACTCTTTCATAGAGGAATGTCGGGATTAAGGAAATTGGCTTGATCTAGTAACAAGTTTTAAGGGGAAGCAAATAAATAAAAAAGATCACTGAATACAATAAAAAATTCCTCTAGCAAATAAATGAGTGCTTGCAGTAGAAGCAATTGTGTATCTGGTTCTCATGTATCTACGGAGGCAATCAGATAAGGGCCAATAGCTAGGAGGGCAATGGTTTCTGAAAGCATTTAAGTGTTTTCAAACCTGGGAGAGGAATAAAGATAAGACAAAAACAGATTGCGCTTAGTGGAAGTTGACCCACAGGTTGTACCATGAATCTTAGCATGTACAACCTTCTTTATAGGTTAATCCAAGTCAGAGAGTGTGGCTGTCAGTCTGGGACAACTGTTACTATTAGGAGGTTTGAGCTTCAATATTTGAAGATGTATATATTTGTGTGTGCTAACATCAACAGGTTTTAGGGATGTTCTGGGTGTGTTTTTTTGTCTGAGGGTTTTTACTAAAACAAAAAGTTTTGTAAGATATGGCATTGGGTCAAATGGATACGACAAGAAACAATTGTAGAAAAGATCAGCCTGCCAAACATTACTGTATGTATGTAATACAAAATCTGAAACTGGACACTGAAAAAAAAGCTGTTACACAACAGGTGGGTATAACAACTTCTTAATTTAATGACAACACTTTCTATATTATCTTTAAAAGTAAATGGTCTCGAAGATATATACAAAAAAGAGAGCACTTAACTATATTAAAAATCTGGAGTGCAAATAGGTATGCTATAGGAGACACATTTAGAAAGAAATGAGTATGTCAATTTGCAAAAGAAAGGATTTCAGGATGGTTATATAATGGAATATCTGGGACAAATGAAAAGGGGAGTACTTATATTAATTGCAAGATGAGCTCCAATAGTGACAAAAGAGGAAAAAAGATAATAATGGAAGATTTGTACTACTAAGGGGCTACTGGCAAGGGAAGAAGATTACAATGTCATGTATTTATATTATAGTTAAAACTGCTATAATGAAGCTTAAGAAAATTCTAGGAGAAATAATCAGCTTCCAGCAGGTAATATTATTTATAGGTGTGGACTGTAACTTGATTTGTAGCAATGAGGATGCATCTGGGGGCCCATAAGAGAAAATATAACAGAAGGTAGATTTGTATTTGGCACAGAAGATGTGAATTCAGAAGGAGGAGTTCAGAGTGAATTTACATATTACTCCCCAAGGTACAAAAAAACGGGCTAGGGTAGACAGAAATTATGTTTCACAGGAACATGTGCATTTAATTGAAAGTTTTGATATACATCCAATAACTATTTCAGATCATGCACCAGTACTAACTGAAATAAAAATGAAGAGTAATGAAATAAAAATGAGACACCGGTGCTTTTCCACCTATCTGTTAAAAAAGACAGGAACTTAAGGAAGGGCAGTGGAAATTATTCGGGTGTTACTAAAGAAGATAGAAATTTCTTCTGAAAATATAGCAAGAAAGTAGGATAAAATTAAAGTGGAGTTTAAAAATAGGGTGGAAATAAAAGTAGAGACATGGTTAAGAAGTAAGAATTATTTACAGGAAATGACAAAGGTTAAACTATTGCAGAGTAGGAGGAATCTCACAGAACAAGAGAAGGAGCAATTGCAGAATGCTAAACAGATAATAAGGGGCTACCTCGATAATATGCATGAGTTTAGAAAGTCTGCTGTTCAGCAACTGTTTTTGATAACTGCTGAGCACAAAAAACTGCTAACACGATGACTCAGGTAATAAAGAAGAAAGAGTTTTCGCCAAGCTTAGGGAGCCTATAACAAAGCAAGATAACCAGACAGCCTGTAGAGGTACTAGAAATGTTTGGGAAATTTTAGGAAAATCTGTTTAAAGCAGAAAATGATGAAGCTCAAGAAAAGGTACAAATGAAAATGTTTACGGAAGAATTAAATATGTCAAGGTTAGGCATGAAGCCCAATTACTAACAGGATAGGAGGAGATGAGATAAAAATGGTGGTGTATAACCACTATACAGGAAAGTCCCCAGGAATAGATGTTATTCCTGTGGAAGTTTGGAAGCTAGGAGGGAAAAAATCTGATAAAGATATGGAAGGTTTTGTTTAAAAGTATTTTAAAAGGAGGAGAAGCACCAACATCCTGAAAGAAGCAGTGGTGGCTGTAATACCTAAAGATGGTAAAGGCCCATCAGATCCAGCTTCATATAGGCCCATTTGAATTCTAAACCATGATTATAATGTGTATATGTCTATAATGGCTAAAAGAATGGCTAAGGTGATGCCAAAATGATAGATATGGATCAATGTGGCTTTGTGGAGGGAAGGCAAGCACCCATTAAAAGAACAATGATAATCCAGAGGGATGCAGAATGTAAGAAAATACCACTTTTGTTGGTGGGTCTTGATACAGAGAAAGCATTCAACAGAGTAAGCTGGGATTTTATGAGCAGAGCTATGGAAGCATTTGCATTCCCTGATAAAATGATAAGAGTTCCTAAGGAGGCTATATGAGGGATTGGAGCCAAAAATTAAAGTGGGAGGGTTCCTCTCTGATAAATTCTGTTTGAGCAGAGGAACCAGGCAAGGGTGTCCTCTTTTCCCTCTGTTATATGTGCTATATTTAGAATCACTGGCAAAGAAAATAAGAGACTAACAAATTCAAGGATATAATTGGTATGGCAGTCAAGAAAAGCTGGCTTTATTTGCAGATGATATTTTATATCTGATAAAAACAGAAAAGGACATTTCAGTGTTATGGAACATTTTGAGGCAGTTTCAAGTCTTTTCGTAATACAAAATGAATGAAGATAAAACAAAGGCAATAGCTGTAAACTATGTACTCAGACACAGATTGGTCCAACAATACCCATATTTATGGGGACACAAAATGAAGTATTTAGGAGTATGAATTTAAAAGGAATCTGTTATGGCAGCTAAGGATATGTGGGAAGAGACTAAATAAAAGATTATACAAAAACTGCTCTTTTTTATGGATATGCTTAGCAAGATAGGAGCAGTTAAATGTTTTTATTCCCATTAGTTTTATACACAGATCAGGCACATTTTCATCAACCAGAGGAGAAAGGGTGGATACCAATTAATATAGAGTTGAAGGATTTTATCTGGAAGGGGAAGACAGCAAGAGTCAAGTGGGATAAGCTGATTCTTCCAGTAGAACTAGGTAGTTTAGGATTACCTGATTTGATGGGGTATTTCAGAGCTACACATGGCTCCTATACATATCGCAAACAGGAAGCTATAATTCGAAGTGGAAAGGGATGACAAAACAGGGGGAAGCTCAAGAAACAAGGAGAGACTGGGATTTTGGATGCAGATCCTTAAGGAGAATAACAGTAACCATACAGAATATTATATTCATAAGGTAGCTGAAAGTATTCTAAGAACTAAGCCAACACATGAATGGAGAAAGAAGATTTTGCCAATAGGGATGACTGCAATTAGGGAATACAGACAATAGGCAAGGGGGGGGGGCTGGAATTTACTCTGAAAACTGACACAGGAACCAAGGTATTGGGAACAAATAATGAAAGAGGGAAAGGTAATAGAATGGAAAGATGCCAAGAATTTACTCAGACTGCAGGCTAGAGATTGCCTTCCCTATCAAGGACTCATATCAGAGTATAGGCAGAGTGAAACACAGAGGAGGCCTAAGCGAAAGACCAGCACTGGCATATTTTTAGTAGACTCTAGAATAGAAGTTGCAGTTAAAAAGGATAATTAGTAGAGCGTATAAAATATTGCATGATAACTTTATGCATCAATCAGAGGAGGTTAGAAAGGATTTGGAAGAGAAAGTCTGGATAATCAATTCACAAAGAAACAATGGGCATATATGTAGGTCTCCCAAATATGCAACAAAGTCTAGAAAATTTTGCATCTCTGCTTGGAAGTGTTTACCGGGTATTTTTATACCCCAAGCAGAGTCTAAAGAATTTTTCCTCAGGTAGATGCAAATATCGGAAGTGTGATGGGGAAGAAAGAGGTAATTAGGAACATATTTTTTGGAAGTGTAATGAGCTGACAGACTTTAACAATTCTCTGCAGACTACTCTATCAGAAATCCTGGGTCAGAAAATTGGTATAAGGAAATTATCTTTTTGAGATATGATACAGAACTGTAATTGCCTAAACATCGTAAGGCCTTGCTGATTCTAATTATGGTGTCTGCCAAAAAAAGCAGTTACTAGAAAATGATAAAAGTCTAAACCAACTGTGCTCGAAGTAGTGAATACAGCAACATAGATAAAACAATGGGAAATGGGATCTTTAGAAAAGGGTAGGAGCAAATTACATAGATAAAAATGGGAATTGTGGGAACAATGCATGCAGAATAATGTTTTGGAGGAGGAATGTTTTACTCACAATTAATGGATAGATAAGTGATGTATAATGTTTGCAACTAAAAATATTTCAATATGGTTTGTTTTAATTTATATAAATGTATGATTGTCTATGTCATAAGTGATAATTTAATAAAGATGTTTCTTGTTTAAAAAAAATATGAGGCAAAAAACTGGACAGTTGACTGGTATGTCAGAGTCCTCCTCCTGTGGTGTAGGTGCTGGAGAATTACATTCACAGTTAAATTCCTGCTGCTCTGACTGGGAGTCAGTATCAGATAGGAAAGTGTGTGTGTGTGTGTGTGTGTGTGTGTGTGTGTGTGTGTGTGTGTGTGTTGAAGTTCAGGGAGGATTCAGACAGTAAGGAATTAAAGGCTTGAAAGTAATATCATGCCAATACTCCCATCCCTCCTCTGTGAAACAGCAAAAGAAATATGCCTAACTTTTTGTTTTCTTTTTCCAGGAGACTTCGTAGAAAATGAATGAGCCATGTAAGAGGTTGTACCCCAAAAATCAAGCACTCTAGATTGGCTTTGCAGTAATGCCTAAACCACTCCCTCCTCTGAGTGGGTTATGAGTGATTCTCACTTCCCCAACAATGATACTTTGTGCTTTTCTTTGTTTAACAACTATAGAGGATGCGCCTAACTCCTAGCCCTTAGTGGCTTCTTGAGGAGCAATGCAGTTAGATCAAGAGTAGATGATGAGCAGTCCAAGGTACCTGATTTGGCCAAAGCAGGGTCAGTCACAGTGGCTGAAGCATTTTTGAAGCTGTTCTGACCACAGACTATTTCAATGAAACTGTCTTCATCTTGCAGATGGAGGAGGGAAGAACCAAATAGCTTGAAGCTTGCTCCATGGTTAGCAGAAAAAAGTGCTTCAAAAGCAGGTAGAAAAGCCTGTTGGTGAACTTTCTTACAAAAGACTAATAATTTTGAGGTAAACATTTTGTGACACACCCAAAAACCCTAGTTCAAACCTGTTTCTATACTTTTCCTCACAAAAAAATAAAAGTTTTATAGAAAAAGTGATTTCAAAATGTTTCCCCCCCAAACCATTAAATTTAATCCAAATCAACTTTTTGAAGAAAATTTTAATAACTACCGCTAAAAACATTTCCTATCTTAAAACAAACTTTTTCTGAAGCAAGGTAAGCATTTCCTCAAAAACTGTGGTACAGACAAAGGTTAACCCCATAAGTGTACTTATCTAACCATCCTTGGTAAAGCATTATGTTACCTTTGATCACTCGGAGCCTGCATGGAAAGAGCTCTTTAATGGCAACAAACTTCTGAAGATCTGGCACTTTTACCACTGGCTTTTCACAGCTCTCCATGAGCCCCTCAGTTGTTAGGAGTGTGGAAGGTGCACTAAAGGTTTCAATGGCAAGATATAACCTGTATAGCTTAGGCTACTACAACAGTGGCCTAATAATGAACATAACTCCTTACTTGGACTGCATGACAATATGAATAAAAGAATCAACCTATAAACTAAGAGCACCTGGAAATGAGACACCATCTCCTACCATGAGAAAATAAAGACAATCTCAAGTGGATTATGAAACCTGTAAAGAGCAGCATGCAACACACACCACGTCATAACTACATAACTCAATCTTTAATCAAGGAGGCAAACACAAAATACCCTAACCAATGAAATACTCCATTTAAAAGATTAGCTTGTTAAAGTAATTATTTTACTCAGCTGTACTACATTACTCTGAAAGGAAGCAAATCACCACTTCAAAAAAACAAAGGAATACAATTTCCAGGTACTACTCCACACAATCCTGAGGTGGTATGTGGATATCACAACATACAATCCACAAACAGCCTCTGAAATACTTGCTATAAGACCTGCTTTCTAGCCTGTAAAGCTTGATAAAAAGCAGATACCCTGCCATGCGGCAACTTGGCAAATAATCAGTGGAGATATGTCCACTAATTAAACCTTAGTAGTAGCTGTTGAGTCGGTGGAGTGAACCTTCACCAACCCCCTGGAAAGGTGTATCACAAGCTCTGTAACAAAGAAAAAAAAAAGAAAGAAAAGAGAAGAAATGCAATCGCATAGCCGTTTAGATGAAGTCTGTTCTCTAACAGGCTTAAAGTCCCTTTCCTTCAGCTAAGGAAAAATAGATCTGTCTTCTTGATACAAAATTTCTTCTCTGCATAATATCTAAGCTGTCTTCCCATTTAATCCTATTTAGTAAAGTAGACAGGGAGCAGAACAGATTGACTTGGGAGAAGGAAACAGCACTGTCAGCAGACTCTAGGGACTCACCATTCCCAAGACCTACATAAGTAGCTCTTCAGAGAGAAGGTTGTGGATCCACACAGTACATTAAGAGAATGGGAGGTGGCCAGACAATCCATGGAAGCATGCATGAAATCACTGGACAGTGGAAAAAATAGTGAGATTGATGAGAGGTATGACAGGGAAGTAGAAACACAAAATACACAAACAGCAGACTGAATGGGCTTGTCTCCTCCTTTCACACTGAGTAAGTGAAAAGTAATGTAATGATTCAAAGCTGAATACCACAATGGGTATGGATGAAAAGGTTACTCTCATTGAAAGACTATCTTTATGGAAGAACAAACATTTAAATTTCCACATCAAGACCTTCAGTTCTGTGATTCTACTGGCAGACACTATAACCCCCAAGTACGGTGTCTTCCAGGACAACAACTTAATGTCATCAAGGGTTATGGATTTAAAGGGCTGCCAAGTTAAGTTTTCTAACACAAAATTCACATCCCACATGGCAGCCACATTCTTCTCAAGAGATCTCAAATGTAAACCATCTAACAAAGTGTGATTTGCAGTAAGAAAGCAGTAGAGTAGACCAAGGTAAGTATGCCAACAATACAGGAATATATCCTAATGGAGGAATACTCAAGGACAGACTGATATTAACAAAACAACTTCTGAAAGACAAATGCAAGCTTAGAAGTTTTTTTTTTTTCATCGCCCACAATGAAGACCTGTGTTGCTGATCATATAAAACTTTCTGTTGATAGGATTTCTTGTGTATTTTATTATCTGCAACACATTTTTACAAAATTAAATCACATAAGCTGTCAAGGTATAACCATCCAGTTTCATCAATCTGCGAGACAGAAAACATGGATATGATATCCTGTATTACTGCGGTGATAACAGAATCTAAATCTGTGGTAGCTTTCATTCAGGTTATCAAGCATGAGCATTAAGAAGGGCATCATCCATGGCCTCCTCTGCTAGTCTGATGTAATCGGAACCTGGTGTGCCTTGTGTTGCAGATTAGCAAAAGTACAGCCCGAATCAAAAGTATAGAAGTAAAATGTACAGAAGACCATATCCACAATGGAATGATAAAGCATCTTTTTATCTATGCAATGTCCTTTGCGATTCCTGAACAGAACTATGGAAATTATGCATTCCCTTTGTCAGCAAACAGATTTGCTTGAGGATAACTCCATTTCTAGTATAATGGAAAGTAATTCATCCAGTCTCATATAGTAGGTCAGAGAGATTCTTCTGACTGATGTTTTACCACAGAGATTGTTCTGACTGGTGTTTCTGTTGCCAAGTTGAAATTTCTTGGAATGTGAAAATGAATGCAGTGTCAGGTTCCTTTAAGGTCTATTTATATTGTATATGTTTATTTCTAGACTGCATAACTTATGACACTGCCTGTCTTGCTTGCTTATAAACTGTCATGATAGAAACATTGTAAGACTTTATCAAAACCGGTTCGGACTGCAAAGTGATTGTGAAAAGCTTTAAGTGCAGCCACTCTACCCACAGGTTCTCCCTGGCTGTACTAAAGGTGAGATTATTAGTGAATTCTATGCATTCTGAACTGTTAGACAGAAAATGGCATCCCCAACCACAGTCTGAGGTGCCTGCTTGACAAACAAATATTCAGTAAATAAGGACTTGAATTCATGTCATTTATGTCTGCTTCTTATTTTGAATGAGATGGCTTTTCATATCTTGCTGAAATATAAACTAAATTTTGAAGTACGGTATTCAATAGTAATTTTGGGATGTCAGAAATATGGAGGGTTCATTTTCTTACACTATTTGTAGATATCTACAAGAGTAAACGTTAGATAATGAAGGACACCGTGCATTATACAGTAGTTTCTGAGCACTAAACTCCTGAACAGGGAATAATTAATGCTTAACGTTAAACCTGCCAAGGTCATGAAGATAGCAACAGTGATATGTAAAGTTGTTGTGATCTGAAACACATATGACTAGTCTAATATAAACTTATTCTAATTTGTGTTGAAGTGAAGTCAAGCGAGTTGGACGGTAGGATGAACATATTTATTTGTTGCATTTGTTTACTGGGAAAGTCCACTGGGCCTAAAAGGGCCATTTTCAGTGGAGGCCCAGGGAGAAAAGCTCTGACAAGAACATAGATACAGAAAATATTAAACATTAATTGGTACAAAAGTAGATACAGTGTTACAGATAGTGATTACAGTAATATATACAGAATATATACATGAAAGCAGGAATTTTCTTGGTTGCCTGATGAATTCAATCAGAGAGGTATAAACAGATATATATTAATAAGCATTATTGTACCAGTATCAACAAGTGATAAAAAATAATAACTATGGTGAAAATATCATCAGTCAGTAGTAGCAAAAATCATAGGAGTTTAGTTATCATACAAGGAGAAGGAAGAGGTTAGGTTATAGAGAAGGTACATACCCAGGAAGAGTTGAGATGATTTTTCACTATCTGTTTGAAGGTGGTGGTGCTGCTTTATAGATAAGAGAAGGAAGAATGTAGGATCTAACAATAGCTATTACGGTTTAATAAAGGATATAGGTCTCTGAGGTTTATCTAATGTGAGTCTGGTTTTAGTAAATACAGGTTTTAATTGAAATTTAAATTTTAACTGGGTATCAATATTTACATAAAGTTTCACTGGTTCACCTTCTACAGTTGCATAGTCAGTCACTGTGATAGTAAAGGTCTTCATGTTTGGTGAAAGAAACACCTAGAGGTGGTTAGACTTGTATATTAGAAACTACCATATGAATGGCCATAGTCATTCAAAAATTATTTGATTTTAAAGGCAATCAGATGAAGGCTTACAATGATTTGCCAAGACTAGAAGGCATTTTTTTAATATGGTGTTAATGGTATCCAGTAACATATCAGAGAAAGTTGCCACAGAATCATCTGCATAATGGATACAGTCAACAAGGCCTAGATTGTGAGATATATCACTAACACAAAGAATAAAAATTAAGAGGTCCAATTGTGATCTCTGGAGAAGTGTTATAAATGGAGGTAAATGCTTAAGGATGTGGTCATTTCATGTGGTACCCCATAGAGATGACTGGATAAACAATTAAGATCACTAAGAGAAAAGCCAAAATGTTTAAGGATTCAAGGAGAACAGGGTGCGATTATGCGATAACATACCAAATAACACAGCAGCAACAAATTTACTACAGTGAAATTCTTTCAAAATATAGTTACTAACGACAAATAAGGTTGTACCAGTACTATGGCAGAACTAAAACCTATGCTGTTTACTAGACATTAGATTGTGGGTAAGAAGTTGTAAAAGATTCGCCCTTGTATTTGGGTGCCACAAGTGAGTTTCTAGCATTGTGGAACCTTTCCTTGAACAGTGGACCTAAGCATACTGGTGTGGTCCAAGGAGTTTGGGGGGAGTAATGTTCATTCCGTTTTAAATTTTTAATTAGTTTGCATACACCTGAAATATGAACAGTATGAATTGTAAAACAGTCTTGAATAAATGGAGGGTCAGGTAAAGCAACAGTACATTTTTTAAAACAGAATCAAGAAACAGATCTACAAAATTTGTAGTTATTCATTATCAAGCTGAGGGGAAGGAGTGAAAGTGTGATCAAAACAGGGAACTTGGTTGAAAAATTACAAAACTACGTGGGAGGAGCCATGATTTGTGATTGTTGGTTAGGGAAGTATTTATGTTTTGTTTGCAAGAACTGAGTTTTTATTTCACTTCTAGAAATATGAAACAAGTTTAAATAAATATTAAGATGAATTGTATGGCAGTTCTACCAGATACTACATTTTTAACACTGGTTACAATCCAAGGTGATAAAATATGTTCATACAATTTTTTTCTGTAAATGAACAAATGTATTCAGTGTTGCAAAAAATATTACTAAAATAAGATATTGCATCATTCATAGGAAAAGTGTGCAGGGGGGACCAGGCGAGATTGCACAGTGGCAAGAATTAGGAAAAAAAAAGATTAATACTGTAGGCGTAGAAATGATAACCAGACAGTGAATCTAGGTAGGTGATCACCGATGGGCATCTTACTTGTAACTCAGTTACCTATTTCCAGTATTTAATCAAGACATCTAGTCACCATATATTTAGAATCTGCATGCTCTCCAGACATCTGTGTGTTTTCTGCTGATACACTGCTTTCCTTCCATCTCCCAAAACATGCTGGTTGATTGGTTACTTGCAATCTACTTTATCTATATGGCTTTAATTGCGACTGAGAGAGAGTCCTTGATGACCACCTACCTGGCTAACAGATTAACTTGAATTAACTAGCTGAATCAAATCAGAAATAATACTTGTCTGAGATGTATTAGGTGATGATGAAGAGTATTCAATCCAATATTCTGTATGTGCCAGTTTTTTATGTAGAGCTGGACACAGAATGATTAAAATGAGAAAGCTATACAAATGAAAGTAAAACAAAATATCAGTCCTATGAAGGGTATTTAAAGGATGAATGATTACTTATGACTGGGAGCAAAACCGATAAATAGAAAGCATAGGAAACCAAATTCAATTACTTGTATTACTACGCAACTGTCTGCATTTGTGGGTTGACATGTTAGATATTTCTCTAAATTTCTTCCACAGATAATTATCCCAACATTTCCTATATGAAAACATGTACAGGAGCATGAGTGACTAAAGTATATATATTTTTTTCAAATACAGAATTGTTTGAGAACAGAAGACAGAATAGTGTAAAAAGATGGCAGTTAATATATTTAATATATATTCAAAGTATTTACTTTTAAACTAATTATTTCTTTGAATTAGATTTGTTTTACTTTAAATAGTGCACCAGAGTTAACGTCTGTCTGACTGTGTAGTATTATTAGTTGATGATGCACTGTTCAGAAAACTTACTAATAATTACTTCAAGAGAGTAAGAGTACTTGAGGAATAAAATACATTAGTCAATAAATAAAGCTGTTGTGGTACAGCGGTAGCGCTGTTGCCTCACAGCAAGAGGCTCCCCTGCTCGGTTCTCGGCTGGAGTGCCTTCTATGTGGAGTCTGCATGTCCTCCCTGTGGTTGAGTGGCCTCCGAAAGACATACGTAAATGGGCATGCCTTCACTGAAAGTTGGGCATCGGGCTGGCAACTCGGCACCATAAAAATCGACTGTCAATCATTAGTGGACCGGACTTCAGCTGTGGCGACCCCTAACCGGGAAAAGCCAAAAAGACAAACAAGTCAATGTATGAATATAGCAGAAGGTGGGGTAACTGGAGGCAGAAGTTTAAGAAGAGTTAAGTAAGCCACCAATGTTGATCAGTGCAGCCTAATCAGAACAACTAGTACAGTAAAGTACTACATGCAGAAACCACTGGGCTTAATTAAGTAACTTAGCAAAATAACGGATTTAAAAAAAAAAAAAAAGTTTGTTGGACTTATTCTTAGAAGATGCATGACACACACACCCAAGCACTAGCAACCAACAGGTACATGGCAACAAAATGTTAAAAAGCCAAGTGTGTTACTAAACTGTAATGTATCATGTATGTACACAAAAAAACTGCAAAGAAAGTAATAAAGACTAGTAAAAAACATTGTTTCAGTACAACCAGAAAACTAAAATCAGTGTCAATAGCATTCAGTGGGGTGCTTTTAGAAGTTGTCTAACATTGTAAAGAAGCAGAATGCATAAAATATTTTTCAAAAGGATGGACGGCTGACTTAGCCACACAGTTTCACTACCCAGATAAAGAGACGCTGTCTGTCTATCTATGACAGTGAGTGGTGCAGGTATTTTAAAATGGTACTTTAAACAATGTCTGTAATGTTTAAAAGAAGGCAGGACACTAAGGTAACTGTGTTGCACGGGGAGGTGATAACCTGGGTCAAATAATTTTATGCAAGATACTGGATTTCTCAGACCATCCAATAATATCAGGCATGTTTTCACTGACAGAGAGCAATTAATAGAAATATGCTAGTTGCAATAGCCTGTCTGTTAATATCTGAAAATATTCAATTTAAATGAACATTGTTCTAAATGACAATGTTACAAATGCACTAGTACCCCCCACCCATAACATCTATAAAGTTTCACTATGTATACTTGGGTAGAAACTTCAAGACCAGAGATGAATGTTTGTGCATAAAACTTTGACTTTTCCAAGCTATGGTACTTTCATAAAACAACATATGGGTGCGATAGATGCACAGTGAAAAAACAAAACGGGAAGAAACTTGATGTCCTTCAGTTATGTGGTTGGCAAAGAACACTGTGCATACAATGTACTGTCCAAAAAAAAACAAATCAGCCAGCACTGGCAGAAATAAAACCCAATTACTCCCTGGAAGCAAGTGACAAGACAGCAACTTTCATAATTTGGACATATCATCCTATGAGAAAGATCATAAAAAAGACATCATGCTTGACAAGGTCAAAGTTCAGAATAAAAGAAGACTAGCAATGGAATGGATTGGTACAACAACTACAGTGACAAATGCCCCCCTTATCAGTGATTACCTGACTGCAAACTGAGCGCACAACTCAGCACAGCTATCCATAGGGTTGCCATGAGTTGATAATGGCGCAATGACTCTTACAACAGCAAGACTTTTGTCACTATGTAATATATTACTCAAATGATCTCTCTGCTACTCACTTACGCACAAGTAAAATTTATTTTTTTAGTCCTGAGCTGTGGCTAAAGAGGGTCTTATGGCCAGTTCACATACCTAGTAAACAAATAAAAACACCTGACTGTCTTTCTTCGGTTTTCTTTTAGATGAGTGCATAAAGGAAACACAAAAGTCAATCATTTACTGGTACACCCTCTCCGGGATCCTAACAGTATGTTTAGAACATCTTACACCGCAGACTACATAACCATGTTGGCAGCATTTATAAAAGATGGCAAGAGACATCAGATCATCAAACGACTTATACCAATTTAAAATATTTCAACTCTACTACAGCTCAAACAGCACTTGGAACTGCAAAAATTACTATGTGGCATGTTTCAGATGTTTTCTAATGTAGACTGTCTGATTTGCCTGTGCAAAATTCTGCAAATATTTACTTTTATCACGTTACTGGCATTCTGCTGTGTTTTATCTATTTGTACAATAATTATCTAGAGCTTCCACTAACAACGCCGGTAAAACATATAAATACATAAATTCCTTATTTCACCTGCTATCTAAGGTATGATCACATTCCTTCTTTCACCTGCTATCATACACATGAGCACATTCAATTATGTGTGCCTCTCTGCCTGTTTATTCTGCAGCAGTATCATTATTCTATTCCTCTATTCTATATGCATAAAGCAGGCATACAGATACTACAGTGTCTGAAGCCTTATACTCCTTTTTAAATACCATCTAGAAAAACCTTCAAAGCTGACATAATTTTAAAATGCTACTAGACGTCACATAGAGCAGAAAAATTATCTTGTTCTCCTGGCACCTGAAATCCCTGCCACAAGCCTTTAAGACTGACTAAGAAATGAATGTACAAGCCTGTCTGCCTCTTGTACTTGCACCTAATTGCCTTTGTCTCTGCTGATGAACAGCTGCTGTGGTACACTCACCCAGGAAGCAAACAGCAGCAATATTAATAGCAGTAAAATAAGTAAACAAACAAATAATATAAGTGAGCCAACATCAAATCCTTCATTCTTCCAACTTGCAATAAGATGACTTCAGCCTTTTGTTGGAAACTTTAACAGACTGATAATAGAAGATCTCCAGATATTCAAGGATTTGGCAGTCATATAAAAGAGAAACAAAATTTTTTGAGACACTGATCTTGCAAAGTACTGAATTTCTTACCTGAGCAAATGATATGATAACCCATAGCCTTCCAACCTTGAAATGAGACTGATATATCACTCCACTTACTGAACCTAATAATGACACAAGAGCTGTACTCACATGAAAGCAATAACACACTCTGAAATGCTTTTGAATACAGACAGTATCCTGAAGCTGCGTTTGGAGTGTTACCTAGTGGGTGCATGACTCATACTTGTAGTATAATACACCATATAATCTCATTTACAACCTAAATGCCTTCAATTTAAATCTACAGACTGCATGCTATGATGAAAACTCTGACCTATAGCTTTTTTATTTTGCTATGAAGTGCCATACTTTCCTGAAATGGTTTGCTCTTTTTTTCATTATTCCTGTAATAAGTCAGCTCTGGGACTTCTATTTATATTTAAGATGGCTAACTACAATTGTCATCATTATAAACGAATGCTGAAAACATGCTATCATAAACAGGCATGTATGACAATGTAAGACACAGAATAATCACTCCTTACCTACAAAAGCACAACTTCCTTTCAGGACATGTGAGGCAGAGCACCTCGCTGGCCATGTTCAAGAGAAATCTTGACCAATGGATGGGAGATCGAAGATATACCCCAGGGATTACCTCAGTGTCACTGCTTGACAGAGGCACAGCAAAATAATGGGTATAGTTTTCTTCAAACTAAAGGGGTGGCGAAAGCCACAAAAACTTTGGGCTAGCCTTGCAAATGCCCTTGGGCAGATAGCCTAGTATGAACCTATGAACCTATGGCATTTGCAATACTTACGAGCGTAAGTATGCAGTGATTTGTTTATTTCTTTAATACCACTAAAGGAGAATTATTTTCTCCTGTGCTTTTGAAAACCAGTTTTAATTTTTAACATATGAAAGAGAACTTGTATAAAGCTCTACATGATACTTGTTTCTTTAACTCTGATGACACATCTGCCAATGTGCCACAGCTACATCGTTCTTAGTCTATTGGCACCTGGGATTGTGAGGTCACTTTTCTCACTGAAAAGGTTCCACAAGCCTTGTGCATTAAACAATCAGCAAATCAAAGAACTTAGGTTATTTACAGCACTTTGGAAGCAACCTTCAGTTGTCTTGTAATGTGTGGCTCATCATGAATTCACTGGTGAGAGCAGCTTTATAAAATAATTTAAGGTATTCACTTACATTTTGTTCACTGTGCTGGTCCCAATACAGCCACAATCTCTTTTCAGGGGGGACTCAAGGTGGTACTTTACAGCCTGGAGGAAACTTGGCCAGGACACCTGGGAAAATTCCCTACTGTCTTTTCCAATGAATGCTATAAAACCTTTTAACATCCACACAATACAGCACCAAATCAGGCTGATGGGAACCAAGTTTAAAGTTTCATATGCCTGAAAAAGTGTGCTGCACTTCTCAAGATAGAGTTATAACTCCCACTCCCTGATAAATTTAAACAATATTCTTCACTTTAGCTACTTAACAGAGCACTAACTGCTGTCCCACTGGATTTACACACACACAAACAAACACACACACACACATATATATATATATATATATATATATATATATATATACACACACACACACACACACACACACACACACACACACACACACACACACACACACACACACACTGGATATAAAAAGTTAATACACCCCTGTTAAAATGCCAGGTTTTTGTGATATAAAAAATTAGACCACAATATATCATTTCAAAACTTTTTCCACCTATAATGTGACCTATAAACTGTACAATTCAATTGAAAAACAAATAAATCTGTTAGGGGAAAAATATAAAAAATAAAAAACATACAATACGCTGGTTGCATAAGTGTGCACACCCTTAAACTAATATTTTGTTGTGTGTGCACACTCTTAAACTAATACTTTGTTGAAGCATCTTTTGATTACATTACAGCACTCGGTCTTCTTGGGTACACAACTGCCAACAATTAGAGAGACTCTGATTAACCCCAAATAAAGTTCAGCTGTCCAGTAGGATTTTCCTGACATTTATTCATTTGCCTGCTACAGCAAAAGCCATGGTTCACAGACAGCTTACAAAGCATCAAAGGGATATCTTTGCTGAAAGGTATCAGTCAGGAGAAAGGTACAAAAACATTTCCACAGCACTGGATATACCACGGAACACAGTGAAGACAGTCATCAAAAATTGGAGAAAATATGGGACAATAGTGAGGTTGCAAAGAACTGGACGTCCCTCAAAATTTGATGAAAAGACAACACAAAAATGGTCAGGGAGGCTGCCAAGAGACATACAGCAACACTGAAAGAGCTGCAGGAATTTCTGGCAAGTACTGGTTGTGTTCTGGCAAGTACTGGTTGTGTACTACATGCCATGGTGGCACGGCGGTAGCGTTGTTACCTCACAGCAAGAGATTCTCCCGTTCAATTCTCGGCTTGGCTTGGGAGTGCCTTCTGTGTGGAGTCTGCATGTCCTCCCCGCGGTTGGGTAGCATTCGAAAGACATGCGTGCGTAAATGGGCGTGCCTTTGTTGAAGGTTAGGCGTCGAGCTGGCACCTCGGTGTTTCGTAAAAATCTACTGCCAATCATTAGTGGACTGGACTTCCGCTGTGGCAACCCCTTACCAGGAAAAGCTGAAAGAGAAACAAAACTGATTGTGTACTACATGTGACAACAGTCTCCCGTATTCTCCATATGTCGGGACTATAGGGTAGGGTTGCAAGATGGAAGCTTTTCCTTACACAGATAAACATCCATACCTAGCTAAAATTTGCAAAACAATACATCAAGTCTCCCAAAAGCATGTGGGAAAATGTGTTATGGTCTGATGAGCACAACCCAACATGATGCTATGCAGGTAGGTTGCTGCACGCCAATGCCCTGTACAGGCATACTCTCAAACATCCTGAAGCACAGTTTTCTTTTGTAATCATTGACAGAATTCTGGGTGACTGCAGTAATCCCCAGGGATGGCACAAAATACTTACTCATAAGGAACAACATTGGATCATTCCATTGGGGGCTCTATTTAGCCCTGGACTTAACGACCACTTGTAACTAGAGGGATAGAGGTGGGTAGAGTTCATGTTTCAGGTTTATGTTAAATGATTTACATAACACATTTTCATCATGAATTATTATGATTATTGGTTTATAGTAATCTGTATGCCTCTATCTCTTATATTTTTCTACAGTTTTTCATGTGTGTCACATAGAATCCGATGAAGGGCAGTTACAGGTATATCAACATACCTGCTTCGATTATAGCTGAACCAACCATTATGGAACCTTGGACCAAGCATGGATTCCCCAATCCGGCTACATCATTTATTAACCACATATTTTTGGTTGGAACACCTAGTGCACTTTGTTCATGTTCTTGATGTGACTCTATGGTTATGATTACCATTAACCATATTATGTGTTTTCTCATACCAGTTACATTCATGATATTTAATACAATATGTGGGGGGCATTCCATAATATTTTTCTTCTTATTATATGAAATTTATATAAATGTTACATTTGTTATCTAATGTTAAGCCATGTTTACATGTACAATTATGCATTATAGCAGTGTATATTTTTAGTATTAAGCCATGATTGCATTTACTATTAGGTATTATAGCAGTGTACATGTATTTTTTGTGTTCTTTCTCTTTAACCACACACTGGTTGCATTTTCCACTTGTCTCTCAGGTGGGGTGTGTCTATAAATGGATTGTATTTTGTGTGAAATGTTCATACACTGAATAAGGCATTGGTTGCCGAAACCGGTCTGTCTTACTAATAAAGGGCTGCTTTCAGCCAGTTATATGCAATAGACTTAGTATTTTTACTTTTATTTTGTGACTTCTGGATCATATATTGCTGGCCTTGTGTTGTACATTTGAATGGTCTGATGAGACCAAGGCTGAAATTTTTGGCCAGAATTCCAAAAGGTATATTTGGCGCAAAAACAACACTTTGCATCACCAAAAGAACACCATCCCCACAGTGAAGCTTGGTGGTGGCAGTATCATGCTTTGGTGTTACTTTTCTTCAGTAGGAACTGGGGCTTTAGTCAAGGTGGAAGGAATTATGAACAGTTCCAAATACCAGTCACTTTTGGCCCAAAACCTTCAGGCATTCTGCTAGAAAGCTGAAGATGAAGAGGAATTTCACCTTTCAACACAACAATGACCCCGAGCATACATCCAAATCAACAAAAGAATGGCTTCACCAAAAGAAAATTAAAGTTTTGGAATGGCCCAGCCAGAGCCCAGACCTAAATCCAATAGAAAATCTGTGGGGTGACCTGAAGAGGGCTGTGCACAACAGATACCCTCGCAATCTGACAGATTTGGAGTGCTTTTTGCAAAGAAGAAGGGTGGCAAAGCTGGTGATCAGTCTTCCTGAAGAGTCTGTACAGTCAAATCTGTGACAGAATTCAAGAATGCATGGAAAGTCATAAGTCATGATCTAAAACTTCAGCTGCAGAAAGGGAAATGGAAAGATTAGGATAGCCAAGTGGCCCTTGCCTGCCATAAAAAAGTGTTTCTGTGGTTCAAACTTGTAAGCTACATAACTGCAGATTACTAAATGTGGGCAAGCAAACATTATAAAGCATATTTAGCCTGAAAAACATGTCCTGTTTTATCAAGAAAAAAACTATGGGCAAAGAAACAAGAACAGTAAATCTTGATGTAAAATGGCCAAGCAGTGCAAAACAATTTTTATTCATCTGTTAACCGAGTGAGTGGACTGGTCTTTCTCAGACTCTTTTCAGCCTTCACCTCTTCCACAAGGACAATGACAAATGCAGTATTTGCACGGTGGTTTACAGTAGCCAATGAAATAGCAGGTGTTTGGGAGGTGGTAGTAAAAAAGAGAACTTGAAGAAAATACGCAAAGATGGGGACAGGGCATGCAAACACACTAACAATAAATGCAGGTCAGGACTGACCCTGAAAGCTGTAAGACCTATCACCTTAACAAGTGAGCCACCATACTGGCATAGTACAGTTTAGGACAAAACCTCTCTTTCATTTTTTCCCAGTTAGGGGTCACCACAGCGGAACTCCAGTCCGCTAATGATTGGCAGTGGATTTTGTTTTACGGTGCCGAGGTGCCAGCCCGACGCCCAACCTTCAAAGAAGGCACATCCATTCATGCATGCACCTACCTGCATTTCTTTAACATCACTTGACCACAGGGAGGACATGGAGACTCTACACAGAAGGGGCTCCAGCCAAGAATCGAACCAGAGAACCTCTTGCTGTGAGGTGACAATGCTAACCACTGCACCACAGTGGCTACAGAATTATATTTGACAGTTTCTACTTAACTGGTTATTTCAATGCTAAATGTTAACATTTGAAGGTTTCATTTTCAAGAAGTTAGTATATTATAGAGCACAGTATCTCATGCAGATTTGTAAACTAGCTTTTTAAAACAGAACCTGTTAACTGAAATTATAAGTACATCATGAAAAAAACAAAACTTGTAATTAAATCATTGTCTGACACTGGAAATTCTGAAAGCCAAAGGTAATAAAATATTATGTTTTATTAAAGTTTCTGTAACTAATAACTTATGCAACTAGAGTTTGTCAGGGACTCTTATAGAAATCAGCCTAAGAAAGTGTGACTTGATGAGACAGTGTTAAACTAATGTAATTATTTTCCAATTTCAGACAGCAAGATCAGTTCATGGTCAGAGGACCTTTTATTTCTCTAGGACTGTAAATTGTAATGTTTTATTCAGACACATATGACTGTCACTACAATCATGACACGAAACAAAGTAAATAGTGCCATCTATATGCTACTGTTTGCTGCCGACAAACTATTTGCATATTTGCAAATACAGTAAACTAGCCGCATGGGGATTAGTAGATGCCAGATAACTGTAGTTTCTGGTTGCTTGAGAGTTACTATTAAAAACAGGCCTGGCTAATACTGTACTGGTTTGACTTGTTCGCAGGTTGGGGAGAGAGGGAATTTATTCCTATCTTCCTTTTTAAAACCCTTAAAACTCTAAAAACGTAAGGTACGTTTCTCTGGGGGTGGACAAAGTGAAACACATGAAAATTGTACTGTACTTCGATATTTTTTTGCCGGCTGCTTGAGTTCCGGTTAACTGAGAGTTTACTGTAAAACTGCAAAAAGATAGGATATAAAAATATATGAATGCATTATGAAAACATAATTTAGTGTTGGGGCAGGGGTGCTGTTGTCTATGGACTGACACAATAAATGTTCGTTAACAGTGAGCCTATAAAAAGATAATGTACTTTAAGCTGATGCAAAATTGCTATGAAAAACAGTTCAGGTGAAGAAGCTTACAGGTGATGTCAGACAAGAAGAAGCAAATGATTACTGGAAACAGAATGCTCCAGAGACTTTTTAAAAGTTCTTGCAAGAAATTCTGAATGTGAAAAGCTACAGAAAAAGATAGTGAGCACAAAGGACGAGGAATTTTTTTTTTTTTTTTTTTATACCAACGACAGGTCCCAAAATCCCCCATGTGGAGAGGTGACCCTAAACCACCTTTACATAAATATTACAATACCAAGGTTACGTAACTCTGGGAGGGCAAAAGAGAATATATTTTCTCCAAGGTTGTGTGATCTCACAGTTGTAACACTTAAGTTGGGGTGTATGTAGACAGAGAGAGGAAGACAGTACATCTACCCACATGGGTCTCAAACTGGTATCATGTGTTTTCAATTTCAAATTCAGTGAAATGTGGGCTTAGTCAATTATTTTCAGCAACTGTATTTCAAGGAATACCTCTTTTGGTACGTACCTCACAAGACATCTACAACAACTGGAAAGGCCACAGAAATACCTCACAAAGAGGATTACTGGCCTCAAACAGATGCCATACGCAGACCATCTAAAAAAACTCCAGCTTTACACTGTCGCATATCGCCTACTCAGAGGCGATCTCTGCCTAACATACAAAGCTATGTCAAACCCAGAACTGTTGGACATGCTCCACATAAAGAAATCCCAATCCCTCAGAGCTACACGCTCTAGGGACCTAAACCTTGTCACCACAATAAACAGAACATGTTGGAGGGATAGATTTCTGTCCCAGAGACTTCCCATACTCTGGAACAAACTACCTATCTATATCAAACAAAGCTCCTCATTAGCACTCTTCAAGAAAAATCTTGATGATTGGATGGGAGATAGGAAATTCACCCCGTGGATCACTTCTGTGGCTCTGCTTGACATGGGCACAGGAAAATAATTTTCTTGGGTGGCAAAAGCCAGGGTACCATTTGGCTAGGCTTATATAGGCCCTAGGGCCAATAGCCTAGTACCTATCCATGAACCTATAAGTGATTCTATGAAATGACAGACTCACTTAACAGTATCTAACCCATTCCATGAGTTAATTACAGGAAGTTGTGTATCAACAAAAACGAATTCTTTGAAATGTCATGGATCGAGTTTTATCAAATGTTTATAAAGGGGCAAAACAACATCTTGTTTCTCTGGTGTCACATCTTCCTGTCCATTCCTGTATTCTACCTTTCCAGTAATCTTTCTTGCTCCTTTTCAAAATACTGGTTTACCTTCATGTCGTTTGATATGGCTGCCGCTAGGATGCATTTTGCCTCTGCTGACACCACTGCTTCTCTTTAACTGTATATCTAAGTCCCATTCGTTTTTTTTTTTCTGTAGATGTACTTCTTCATATTTCAGGAAATATACTTCAGCTATTAGTCTGCACCACTTCTGCAGTCTTTTTGAGCGCCTTTTTATCCTCTCAACACTTTCTTCTGTATCAACCCGGTTCCATATTTTTGTTTCAACAAATGGCAACGTTTTCCTTCCACCACTTGCTGTATATTGATAGTAAAAACAACTGTCCAATTAATGACACTGCAGCACTCCCACAGAACTGTTAAGAAATGATCATTAGTAACAAAACAAAAGAAGCCACCAGGTCATAAAATAATTTAGTCACAGCATAGAAATAGCTGCAGCAGTACTATAATAAGCAGAAATTTATTTTGCATTGCACTACATACCTGAAAACCCCCAGCAATTCATCAATGACCCACACAAAAAAAACAGCAGAATATGACTGTTAACCAAGGATGGCAATGCCACAGTTAGAACTGACATGAAAGTCAGGGCTATACATCACTGAGCAAAAATGAAACAAGACACAAGTATCTGAGGGTCATAAGGAACCTTTTTGTCTTTGAGATGCTTGACATCCATTATATCTTGCTGGAACATCCTGTTTTAGATTATACACACACACACACACACACACACACACACACACACACACACACACACACACACACACACACACACACACACACACACACACTATGACTTTGTTCCAAAATCAGGAAAAAGATAAACTTGCTAAACTACTCTCTACTTCAAGACCTGATCTTAACAGCAAGGTGCTTAACAAAAGGTTGTTAAGGGCACACAAGCATATCAAAATATGTTGACTAGGGATTAAAACTGGCCAGTTCAGGCCAGCAAAGAACAGTGAAAGAGAGTAAAAGCAGCTTTTAAAAACTGTTAAAACTTTCTCTATGAAAACTTATACATAAAAAGTATGGTAGACCGAAGTGTCTAACAGATTTTAAAGATATTACTACAGAGGAGCTCTTCATTTCTGCCTGCCAAACCTGTCAACTGTCCCTGACTTTACCTCATATTTTTCCCTCTTCCACATAATATTTTTGATTTTCTGATAAATCACTGAAGGTTACAGTCAAAAATGACATACATCAGAGTTAAATATGCCTTACTTTCACATTGAAGCAAAACCTGCTCTTCTATGAACTTTTTTGGTCAGGAAATCCTTCTACGTGGCACACCTTATCACAAAGGGGTTCTCCTCCAGAAAAATAGAGGTCATCGTTCCTCTCTCCTCATCAGACCCATTATAGAGTACAACACCTCATTTGGCATGTACCTCGCAAGACATCTGCAACAACTAGAAAGGTCACAGAAATACCTCACTAGGAGGATTATCAACCTCAAACAGATGCCATACGTAGACCGTCTCAAAAAACTCCAGCTCTACTCCATCGCATATCGCCTACTCATAGGCTACCTCTACCTAACATACAAAGCCATGTCTAACCCAGATCTGATGGACATGCTACACTTAAAGAAATCCCAATCTCTCCGAGCCACATGCTCCAGGGATCTAAATCTTGTCATCACAACAAACAGAACATGATGGAGGGATAGATTCCTGTCCCAGAAACTTCCCATGCTCTCAAACAGACTACCCATTCATGTCAAGCAGAGCTCTTTCTTTAAGAGAAATTTTGACAATTGGATGGGAAACAGGAAATTCACCCCTGGGATGACTGCTGTGGTGCTGCTCGACAGGGGCACAGGAAAATTATTTTTTTTGGATGGCAAAGCCCAGGGAACCTCATTTGGCTAGGCGTATATAGGCCCTAGGGCCGATAGCCTAGTACATACCTATGAACCTATTATTTTTGGATTTGTCCAAAGAAGCTGAGAGGTGTACTGCTGTCTGTCCAAAAGTGCTCATTAGAGAGTTTACCTGTTTCAAAGCAGGTAAAATGCACTGATCTCCTACACTTCCTCTTTCATTTTATTTTATGTTATTTATTTATTTTTGCTATAATGCATGGGATATGGAGAAGATAAAGCAACGTGCACTACAAAGAATTATGACTGGGTCATCTAGCATTATCTTTCAAATGTTCTCAATATGGATGCCAAGATTTATCTATCAAGCTTCGCTCTCAAGGTGAATTTTGTGGCATCCATGTCTTAAACACGTAGCAAGCTGGTTATGATTAGAGGCTCAAACATAATCCTCTACATCACTGTTGGTTTTAATACAGTTACAGATGTGCTTAAGTTTGTTGTGGACAGTAACCCATTTCAACATTTTGAAAATCAGTGCATAATGAATCTGTAATTTACATTACTGTTTTTCAGGTACTTTTTATTGAAATTTATATGGAACAAATAATCAAAAAGTAATGAAAGTAAAGCATATAACACATATCTGTATACAGTTTACTGTTAATGCAAATTACATTAATTTTGAGCAATAACTTACTGGTGTTTGTAGTGAATCCATTTGTTCTATTTACCAGATAAAAGTTTTCAGATAGTCAAGTCAAACATGGTTTTGCATACCATTTAACGGTCTCCTTTAATAAATCTGTAGGATACAGAGAACAGAGAAAGTTCTTGTAGTCTGTTAAAGTGTTTCATGTTTTCCAAACCCCCTTTTCTTCAATGAAGGAAAATTCCATCCTTGAAGTCAAAACATTTTTTCCACTGTATCTTTGTTTTCTGAATTAGTTTAATGCATTAAATAACTCTGTTTCTTATAAAATGTTGATATGTTTTCCAAAAAATGGTCAAAATGGGGCATGACATACTAATATGATGTTAAATGCTTTATTTTCCCATTTCCAGAATGCATTTTACGTCCCTTTTATTTGAGTCATGCTAGACACAAGGACGTTGTCTTCCTAGTTTACTGAGAAAGAATAGCAGCTGAGCTATTCTTGGACATCTTGCACACCTTCTGTAGCAACAGTGTTTGCATTTTTTTCCTGAATCACCATTGCACATAATCCTCTCAGAGTTTAAACAATTCAGATCAATTTTGCAATTGCAACCAAAGAAAGCAGTTGAATTACTGGCTTTTGTAAGGATTGTTACTTTGTAATCCCATGCCATGAGCACTGGCTGACCCTTCCATACACTTCATGAGGTGTCAGCGCTAGTGCTGTAATCCAAGAGCTGTTAATTAACACTTCAAGAACAGTGTCTACAGCAGTAGGAAGATTTTTTTGTTACCCTGAATGTCAGACAAATGTGCTAATATACTTGCTATTTTTGCTCAAAAGTACTTTATAAGGAGAGCAAAAAATATAACTATCTATATTTGTGTTAGTAATATTTTTAAAAATGAAGCACAAATGCCACTGTACATTATATTCCCCACTTATGTTGTATTGCTACCCCTGGATTTATTTCGCAGCATATTAACACGTCACAGTATCATAGTAGGCTAATGACCCAAGAGGCCATTTAAGCCTAGACAAATTCCCAAAAATAATATTTGACAAGTAACAGTACCCAGATGTTTTGTGGAGGGTGTATAGCTTTAGGTATATAACAAACAATTACATGTTTCCTCTCTCCTAAAGAGACATAGGTGGTAGACCAGGGGAATATTTGCAATTCCTCATCCACTAGTCCAGGTCCTTCTTGAAATACAAGCAGGGAAGAACCCTGCTTCACATGGATGGGAAGCCTGTACCTCCAGCATGTCGTATTTACTTTGCTGGTGAGGTTTACGTCTTTAGATCACATGTCCCTGATGCTTGTTATTTAGCAAATGTGTAAAAGATCCATTAGTGGTAGATCTGAGGAAGCTTTATAAGCTATGGCATAGGTTTCCTCTCAATAGATTGTAAGAAACAGAATATAGGGACAATATGTGGTCATCTATGCAGGACATGTTTTCTACTCCCTGCATTCCTTTGTAAGAAATCTCTGTGGACACTCCAATTGCTGCATATTCTTGGTGGGGGTACATACAGAAGGGGTTGATGTACTCTATGATAATTCTTACAAGGGCATAGTACAACTGGATAATGACTTGGTTAGGTAACATGGAATGATTTCATCACAACATTAGAAACATGTTGATCTGATACAAAATCTCTGTCTACATGTATTCGCAAGTTCCTGCCTACAATGTTTACTCTCAGGGGTGTATTATCAATGTGGTAGTTTGCCAGGGTGGTCATCCTGATGAAAGAATCTTCAATGTACTTTTTAGCAGTTAGTTTTAGGCCATGACTCTGACAGCAGTTTGGCAGGATAATAGTATCTTGGGGGAATTGCTGACTGTTCCCAAGTTGCAATCATCTGCAAACTTGATTAGCCAGAGGCCCTTGCTGTTAGCTTTGACTTCAGTGAAGTAGATGCCAAACAGCAGTTGCTTCAACACTGAGCTCTGGGGTACCACTAGTAACTGGCTTTTTTGTGGAGGTAGATTCCCCTATTCTAACTTATTGTGCCCTATCAATGAACCATCTAGCTATCCATCAGGTGTATGGGTTAATATGTAATTTAGAGAGCTTGTTAACAATGCCCAAGTGTGGTATTGTGCCAAATGCCTTTGGTCAGGTTGAGGTAGGCAGTATGTATTGATTTGCTCTCATTCATCACTTTGGTAACCTTCTCAATGAAGTTTAGCAGGCAAGGCCTGCCCTTGATTAACCCAAACTAACTAGGGTCCAGTGTCTGTAGGTTACCCAAGTCATCATTTATGATATCCATGATTACCAACTCCATAGCACTGAACAGCAAGCTCATAAGGCTACTAGATAAGTAGTTTCCGGGGCCAATGAATGGGCTGCTGTTGTGTAGTGTTATAACCACTGCAGTCCTCCCTTCATTAGGTATGAAGCCAGTTTGGAGGCTGTGGTTGAACAGAGATTCTAGAGGGACCAACATTACATGCTACTAAAGAGGCATTCTGCAGTATTATCACAACATACAGACTGCAGTGTTCTTGACTTGGAGAGGAATATTTGGGGGTGGAGGGTTAAAGTTTGAGCCAAATTTGTCAGCCAGGATATTAACTATATCTTCTGGTTCCATGCAGGTGGCAACATTTACAATTAATTCAGTAAACTGCTGTGTACTGCCTTATAGATTTGAACATAGCTGAAGAAAGCCTCATGCTTGTCCTGACCTGGATGGATACTTTTTCTTCAATTTAGCTTTCGTGGATTATATTAACCCCCTGAGTTGCTCGTTTAGTCTGATACAGCAGCTTCTAACTTGCTGGGTATTGCCCATCTTAGTTTTTGCCATGAGATTCTTCCTTCTGTTGCATAGCCTACTAATGATGGAATTCAGCCAGAACAGCTTTTATGTGCCAGCCCTGCATTTACTTCAGGTAGGTGCAGTAGTTTCTACACAGCTGTTGATATACTTATACAGGGTTTCTGTGAATGTTTCTATACAGGTAGCAGTATTCTCTGGGTTGGATTGGCTTGAAATATATTTAGGGTGTCACTTGGTAGTAGGAAGTTTACCTTGGATAGTTCTTAAAAGTTCTAGGGTTTCCAGTTGTCCCTGATTTTATATTTACCTCAAAGGAGACAGGTTCATGGTCTGACCAGACTTGTAAGGACATTACACTGGAGTTGTAACATTCTTTCATATTTGGGAGGACCAGGTCAGGGATGTTTGAGCCCCTAGTGGATGTATAAACTAGCTGGTTCAGGGCTTTGGCTTTAATGAAGTCTAGGAATTTCTGGGCCTGTATGTTGGGGGGGGGGGGCAATTTATGATTCCCAGTTTATATTAGGATAGCTAACGTCACCCATGAATATGATGTTGTGCTGGATGTGGTGAAGGGGTGTTGAGTACCTTTAAGTGTTGTGGTTTTCCTGGATCATTGAAGGAGACCTATAGCTTCCAGGAATATGATATGGGACCTTATTTATGGTGATTTGGATATGGAGAAACTCAAGTCCATCATGCTCATGGACCAGATTAATGTGTGTTTATTTTTTATGTAGACAGAGACACCTCCCCTTTGTGTCTCTTCCTCTGCAGCCGCTGGTCTAAATGTGTGGGAAGAATTGTAGCCCTGTACTGCCGGGGTGCTCTCAGCATCTTTAAACCATGTCTCAATGATTGCACAGATATACATTCTCCAAGCTGAGAAGAGCCTGTAGGTAGTGGAGTTTCTTGTTTAGACTTCTGGCGCTGAGCAGTAACACCTTCAAATTTTCCCAATTTAGTACAGCTATGTTGGAAGGATTATGTGGTTGGCATTGACTAAAATACTCAGTATGGGGGTGGAAAAGGTACTTCATCAAAACAATAATTTTGACCATGACAAATCAGTAGTTTTGTGTGTAGGACTAACACTACATTCGATAAAACTGTTGTAATTATACAAAATACCATTTAAAATGCATTTCTATACAAACTATGTGATCAGCTATTATTAGGGTTGCCATCTTTTTAGACTCAAAGTCGGACAATATTACTGAAAATTGAGATGGAAAAAAAATTTCATTGTTAAATTAAAAATAATTATTTTCACCTTATTACCCAAATGATGTGCAATGTTTGTTAGATATACTACTTTACATGACATGAAGATGAGAAATATGGTATCACCGCTTTTTGGGACATTTTGGGAAAAGTCAGAAATTATTTTTTTCTTCTAAAATATCAATACATTTGCTTTTTTCAGTTCTGAGTTAAACTAGTTCTTTCAAGGCAAAAGTATTAATAATTATAGTGGAACAATGTGCTGAGTATTGGCTGAAGAAATGGAAGAAAAGAATAAGAAAATAATAGATTGTAAGATGTTGGGATGTAAAATGAGAAGTATTGACTCAGCCAAATGGTTCTCATGACAATGCCAAAAGACTGATTCAACTGAATATTAAAGAACTAAGCAGTGTTGCTGGAAGGCATAAAGCAGGACTTGTATCAATTAATGGAGATATTTGGTGGATATGTAAGATGACTGGAAATGCCTGAAGTTACGGACTGCAAGTTGTCTTTTTTTTTTTTTTTTTTTTTGCATTGTTTTAGTCCCACTGTCTGTAAACCATCTGCCCCCATCTTGGCCAAATGGCCCATTCATTCCCTCTCACCATAGGTAGGAATTACTGTCACGGATAACTATCCAGGAGTGCTCTGTATTGTTTCTTTTCTCCCAGGCCCTAACTGCACTCACTTGACTAGACACAGAAGACTGCAATGGGTGGTCTGTGGAGGATGATTGCTTTCTCGGCCTCTAAACTAGCCACCCAATATTCCTTTTACCATATGACTGAAGGTATGTTTCAAATGTGTAAGCATGAAATCACACCTTATGGAAAAATCACAAGAATAGTGGGAGACAATGCAAATTCTGCAGAGTAGGCACCATAGATAAAACTTAAACTAGGGAACAAATCACATAGAGGCAGCATTACAAACCACTGCACCACTGTGCAGCACCAAAAAGGGAATTGTATATCAAAACAAAGGGAATGGTTTATGCCATTTAGACTCAAAGCATCCATGAAATAATCATACAAGTAAAAGGTAAGAAACAGGACAAGGAGGAAAGAAATAATGCATTCTTACAACCAAGGTATTTTGTTAGAGGGAGACAGGGCATACCACACACGTTTGGTAAATGCTTTCTGATAACATGTGCTTCTAACTTTCTGTAGCCAAGGAGACAACTGAAATTTATTGAAGATACACCACACATATCGGGTGCAAGTGCCAGGACAGTAGAATTCTGCAAAACATAAGTTCCTTAAGGTGAAATAAAGGGACAATCCTTAACAGGTTTGGCTTGTTATGCAAGTATTACAGTGTTTACACATTAGGAGTTTTACCTAGACTTGTAAATAAAAAAAAAATGATTAGCATGTTGTCCCAAACCACAAGTGCTGCACAGAATCAAACACCTGTATTAATTAGTTGTTACCATAAAAAACATTGTATAACAGCCTGGCAACAGCTACTGCACAGCTGTGGGCTTCTTTGCAACAATGTGCTAAGCAGCATTTCTATCTAATATTTCACTGCTGCAAATCTAAATTTGAAACAAATCCTTTTAAAATGCATGCTCTGAGCTCAAGCTGCAGTTGTCCAGCAAGCTACAAACAGAAAATTCTCTCGAGACAGAAAAATTAAATCTTTAGATGACAAGTTATTAAAAAAAAAAAAATTGTATCTCAGCAAATCAGAACCACAGTTGAAAGTATTCCCATAGCAAGCTATCGCTTACTATTAAATCATTTTAAACAATTATAACAGTGATATTTCAAACTGAACACCAGCCTGATAAACAGACAATGGCTTCTCTATCCAACATGCATCCTTTCACAGCACGATAAGCAAGATTATAATGATGGACAGCACTTGTACCTGTGGAGTGACAATGCAATAAAATGCCAACAAACATCCTTGCTCAGGGGGAAAAGTCAGCAAAACAACAGACTGACAGTAATTTATTTTATTTATTTAGATTTGTTGACTGGAGGCACAACACTGATCCATACAGACCTATCTAATGCTCTGTGCTGGAAAAATAATTAAGAAAATATAAGCACACATTCTAAGAATAGTTGGCAAATGCTAATTATACAAACAAATCTGCTACTGTGAAAACAAGAGCATTTACAACCTCAATGTAGTGAATCAGTTTCAGAACATGGGCTTGTCTCTCACATTTCTCTCTCTCATTAATCTTGGAAAGTATAGCAGATGCAGTGGATACAAAAACTAAAAAAAAAACAACATCCTACGCAAAATAGTACGATTACCAAGCTGCTCAAAGTCCACTTCATCGCGTTCACTCATCAGCAGCAAGACTGATGACTAACAGTTTAACTGCTCAAATGGTACTTAAGACCTATTATCAAATCGTGTCCTCTGCTACTCTAAAACATAAAGAAAACAGGTGACACTAAGCAAAATCATAAAGCAGCTTTTGAAGATAGCAAGTGTGGCATTACTTCCTATTTTTATGAGCAGAAATTACTGTGGCAAAAGCAGTTACTCACTGTAGCTTGCCACTCTACAAATGACAAAAATCAGCAGGGCCAAATATTTTAATATACAAACAAAAAAAATGTTTAAGCTTTCTCAATTGTAGTTGCATGGAGTAAATCACTATTATTTTATTATTATTATTATTTTTTTTTAATTTAACTTCCCATACTCATTTCAATAGGTACCATGGGATATTTTATATCCATGGGAGCTACCACCAACTGAAGCAGATTTAACCATGGTTTAATATCTCATCTGAAAGGTGAGACAGTCAGAAATGCAGCACCCCCTTTATGCTGAACTTCAGTATCAGCAATCATTCTACCTGTTCTGGGAATAGAACCCCCAGCCTTCTGCACCAAAGATGTGTGCGCTATTTGTTGCACCACTGACATTAAGTAACATTATTAACATTAAGTCACCATCTTTCCTTGAGAAGTCTCTTGCCTCAGTAAATATGACATACGGCAGAATCACAAGCAGTTTCCTAAGACTAATTCAGGAAGATGGACATCTAAGACAGGCTGTCATGCAACTGTACCACACCACACGTTCATAGGTACTTATTAGACTATTGATCTGTGAGAATCTTAGGAAGCCTAGCCTTACATTCCTATGGTAGCTTTTAGCCCTTATATTTTGATTACGAATAACCCGGAGTTGGGCAAAACAAGGATAAAGTTGGGATATTTACTTGTTGCCCTATCCATCAGAGACATGGGTGCTAAATCAGCGGTAAATTTGTGGTTTACCAGCCATTCATCCAAATTATGTTTGAACAGAGAGAGAGAAGTACTTTGTGTGGTGTGGACGATGGTTCCATAGAATAGATATTCTTGGTAATATATATGTTTGCCTTTAGCATGTTCTATTTATGTTGCAAAAGGGACGTGAATTTGTAACAGGTCTGAAAGGCTAGAGATTGTTGAGGCTCTATAAGTGAGGCAGAGGTCACCTCTTAGTAGTCTGTATGTTTCGAGAAGAGGGACAAGGCTTTGAGACAGTTTGCTTAGTTTTTGTGATTTAGCCCCTTTATTTTTAGTGAGAAAGAACTGTGGTTGCACCAGTTGTGATAAGTGCTTGGACAAATACATATCAAATGGAGCATTTATATTCAATGATTGGCCTGATTAGAAATGAATACAGTGAAATGACTACTTGCCTGGACGTGAATGCCATACCGTTAAATATAAGCTGTGCGATAAATAAGGCTTCCTTACTAAAGTGGATATGTGGCAATCAAAGGACTGTTCACTGTAGACATAAGATTCCCAAATCCTTAAATATGAGATCAGCTTTCAGTGGTAAGTTACCAAAGTGATACTTTTAAGGAAGTCATGCTTACAGAAGGACATTATTATACATTTCTCTTCAATTAGCTTTAGTTCGTGGTTTTGATATCAGCTATTTGTTTGGGAAATAATCTCTTGTAGGATTTTGGTGTCCTCTGTAGAATTTATGATTGCACCAAGCTTACAGCCATCTGCAAACTTGGTCAGTAATAACTAACATTTGCTTTAATCTCCAAGTAATAATTGCCAAACATAAGTACTACAAGAATTGAACCCTAAGGTGCACTGCTAATGACATGTCTTTTGTAGGAAGTAGAGCTACCCACTGTAATTTCCTTGGTTCTATTTGTGAGCCAGTTTGGTATCCAATGATTTACACAATGATTTACATCTACTTCCTACTTTTTAAATTCGTCAAGTCTTTTGGATTTCTAATACCATGACAGGAATGAACCCCATATTCCTAAATCAAAGTATGATTAAAGTTCATGAAATTAGTATTGTTTCAATCTTTGATGTGAGCCAGAAGTGTTCTTCGCAGCACCCGCAATGTGCCCATTAATGACTCCTCCTTTAATTTGTATGGAGTTGCAAGTATCGGTAACATATCGAAGCATGATCATAAATTCTTTATAATAATTTTTATCAGTTGCTCCTACTATTTGCTGGAACTGTCTGTGTATCTTTCTTCCACACTGCCCTCAATTCTGCCTGCAACTCCTGATATTTTATGACTTTGTCTCTCTCTGTACATAAGACACTGCAGTCACTGGGTGTAGCAATTTCAATGATGAGTGCTATTTTTGTGATCTTTTCATGGACTACTATATCTGGTTTTCTTTCGTCTATTTTTTTAACTGTTGGTAATGGATGATCCCATGTGATATAAACCATCATTTTGTATGATGCTTTGCGGCTCATGTGTCCAGTGTTTTTCAGCTACTTCGATATTATAATATTTACACAATCCCCAATGGGACAATCTTGCCACATTATTATGTCTTTCAGTATACAGTCCTTCTGTCATTAGTATATCACAACAAGCAACAAGATGTGTGACTGTTTCCAATTCTGTTTTACAAAACCTACATTTGTCCATTTTTTTCCCACATTTTCAATGGACTTTTTAAACCAACATATATGTAGTCCACTGTCTTGGGCCGCCTATATTAATCATTTGTCATTTGGTTTAAATTCACCTCTCCTTTATCATTCTTGCATTCAATCCTGATCAACATGAGGTTCCAAGAGCTTTCTTCACTTGCAACTATATGCATTTTCCACATTTCTTCTCTACTCATCTGATCTTTCATCTTATATTCTTTCTTTTGTTTTTTTTTTTTTGCGCATTCAGTTGCTGCCTGATTTTTATCTACTTCTCGTTTGATTTCAATTCCTGCTTCACACCGATTTGTTTCTGCTAAAGTAAGCAGGGAAGTCATCTTAGACTTATTCTCCTCATGTTTCAAAACTTTCACTATGTTTGGGTCTTACGAGGTTAGCAGATATATATACAGTCCCATAATTACAGATCTTTAAATGTAATCAGTTTGAAGGAGCCCCATACCTCCTTCAGAATGAGGAGTATATAATCTTGGTATACATTGATTTTTTTTATAAATCATCTGATAAGCATGAAGCATCCTTCTTGTTTTTCTGTCCAAGCTAATGTGTATAGCTCATCGTGTAAATGTATACTGCTGTAGTATCATAATGTAGTTAGGTAGGGGTTTGAATCCTGCACTTGCCAAGTGTTTGCCTCCCTGGGGAAGAGCAACTTTTTGTTGGGAGGGTGGCCTAATGGTTAAGATGTTTGCCTTACAAACACAAGGTGCAGGGTTTGAGTCTCACAAGGGATAATTGGCTAAGCTTAAATGGTTCGCAAGGGCAGTTAGCTTAGTACTAATCTATGAACCTATGAACAACTTTTGGGGCCAGTTAATCACTCCAAAACTGTAAGTTAGGACAGGAAGAGCAAATTAGTTTATAGCTTGGACTTTGGTCCTAGAAGTCAATGCTGTTTTCTGTATTAATTTAAATCTTCTAAAATACTCCTAAGGTTTATTCACATCTGTTCATGTTTTCTTGTTTATCTTTCATCAGTTCCCAAATTTTTATACACTCCTGCTTGCTCAAGTTCTTTTATATCACATTCCTGTTCCAAACTGATGTTTTCTTGTTGCTGCAGCTTTTCTGCTCTAATGGTTGCTTTTGCACATTTATCAAGACCAAATGATATTCTTATATCATCTAAAAAAGTTTTGACCACTTACAGTTGTGTTTTCAGTTCCTCATCTGATGAACTATACCATTTTAAATCATCTACAAAAAGAAGATAAGTCTTTACACTTTTTGGTTTCTGGGAGCCAAATTGCAGCCATGACCTTATCTGTTAAGTAGACAACTTATTGGGTTAAGAGCAAGACAAAACAAAAGTGGTGACAGAGAGTCACCCTGCAATATCCCCCTTTGAATTTTTATCCCTGGAATAATTTGTCCTTTACCATGGCTTAAATGCATAGTGGTTTGCCACTGTATCATGGTCACTGCAATGTAATCAATTAGTGTAGGGTGTATCTTATACATTTTTAAACACTCTTAACCATGAATGTGGGATACTGTCAAATGTTTTTATAGCCTATCCATGCCATACTTAGATTCTTCCCCTTTTTACAGTTCTCCATTATGGCTTTAACAACAGATGATCCTTTGTTCCATATGACTTTCTTTTATTACCCTTTTGTTCTACTGTCACGATTGAGTTTTATAAATAACTATAGGATATCTTGTAGGTTCGCTCTTATGTAGGAGCACTGTTTTTCCTATTGTTAACCAGGCTGGTGTCTGGTCAGGGTACCATATACATAGTTCTTATTCATGGCTAAATCTTCATGTTGAGATGTTAATACTTGTAGCCAGAAATTAGGTACTGCATCTGGGCCTGGGGTTTTACAATTAGGAGCTTCTCTTAACTTTGCTTCAATCTCTCTGGCTGTTACTTCATCCCATTTCATATCCTGTACATTTAAACCTTTTATTTTCTTTTACTTCTTCTATCCATTTAGCATGTTTATGTTCCACAGGATCTTCATAGATATTTCTCCAAAATGTATCTATTTCTTCCATTTTGGTGGTGTTTCAATTCCTTTTGCCGTGTTCCCCAATTCACTATAAAACTTTTTGGGTCATCAGTAAATTGCTTATTTTGTACTTTTCCTTTATATTTATCTGTATATCTTCTAAGTTTTTCTGCCTGTGCTGATATTTTTAATTTATTATTTGCAATAGTACACAATAGATGCTGATCTGTTGTGATACTGCACATTGCTTTTATCACATCTATCTTTCAGAGTATTTTTATTGATCTGTTCCCTCTTCTATACTCTTCTAACAGTGACACTTCTTTGCTTAATTGCTTTATAGTTTTCTCTATTTGATACTTACATGATGGCATTTCACTTTTCTCCTTCCTTTTGTTTACTACCCTGTTTGTTTGCGGTAAGACTTTTCTGTTATTAATTTAGCTGCACAGTAATATATCCTATTTATTTTTGTTACATCACCTGAATCTCTATAGACACTCCTAATTAAGGTGTTCATTTCTTTTATCAAACTTCTAACTTTCTGGGTTTTATTGACTTTCTGTAGTGTTATTTTTTTCACTGATCTTAACATGTCTGTCCATTTCTATTAAATCAAGCAACTCCTCTCTTAGAGCCTTTTCTTCTAAACTGGGCACATTCTTTATTCTCCATTTCCTGTGGGCATTCGATGGAAAGTTCCAGAGCATGTTCCTATGCCACATTCTCTTCAGTTTCATGCTGTGTCATCCGTTGCTCTTTCATATGGGAAATCACTGGCCTATTACTTCACACCATCGACTGTGTCAGAGTTGTCAGAGTTTATCTATGATACCGGAGTGTGGGATGGTGTTAAATGCTTTTGTGAGGTGTAGATATGAGATGTGTACAGATCTGTCCTCATCCATTTCTTCAGTAACTTGGTCAAAGACAATGACCTGGTTATGCAGGCAGGATCTGTCTGTGATGACTGGCTTGGGTCAATAGTATATAGGTTATTTATGTCCTTACTTATTAATTACATAAGGATCCTTTCCAAAGCCTTACAGATTAGGCTGGCCAGGCTTATGGGTCTACAATTGCATGGTAACACTGACGTCCCATCTTTGTCCAACTGAATGATTACTGCTCTACTTCATTCCACTTGCATGAAGCCTGTTTTATTGAATTAACTCTGTATGTGGTTCTGACAAGTCATGTTTCAGACTGACTAGCAGGTAGTCTGAAATGTCAACTGACGTCATAGTAGTAGTGTTCTTGGTGTTGGATAGCACCTTGATAATTTGTTCTTGGAAGATTTAAGGGGGTGAAGTAGATAAGTATTGTGTTATGGGAATGCAGGACAGTAGAAGCCTGCCTGGTTTATAGACCGAGCACCTAATCCATACCGTTTGTTAAATATGTGGATGGATGACCAGGCCACAGGGTCAGCTAAGTGCTGATCAGCACCACTCTTAAAATAAGCAACAGAAATGGCAGCAGCTGTAGCAGGTTGTGTCCATATAGTGTCCATTAGTCTTCTGTCATAATAAAAAGCAGCTTTGTCCTACAGCATTGCGTTTTTGTAATGACTTTCTCCACAGATTGTTACTCTTGCAAATTGTTTTCAGCAAATAAAGTAATATGGAGGTTTACTTCATTACTATCAAATCCATTCTATGACTGAATAAAATGTAAAAAGGTAATATCAGCATAGTGTCAGAATGCTCAATCAAGTGGCATAGGACCAAACAGACTCCATGTACTACCAGTTGTAGTAAAAGAAAAAAAGTGTGGAAGCATGAAGTATTTCACCAAGTTTGAAAGCTGCTAAAGAATTCACTTCTGACAGACAGCAACATACATAGGGTGGCCAAGGTGGTGCAGCAGTTAGCGTTGCCCCCTCACAGCAAGAGGTTCTCCGGTTTGATCCTCAGCTAGGGTACCTTCTGTGCGGAGTCTGCATGTCCTCCTTGTGGTCGTGTGGGTTTCCTCCGGGAGCTCCGGTTTCCTCCCACATCCCAAAGACATGCTGTAGGTGGACTGGACACTCTAAAATGACCCTAGGTGTGAGTGCGTGCGTGTGTGTGTGGCTTCTGTGGAAGGTTGGGCACCGGGCTGGCAACTCGACACCGTAAACCTCCATTGCCAATCATGAGTGGACAGGTGATCCACTGTGGTGACCTCTAACCGGGAAAAGCCAAAAGAAGAAGAAAAAAAAGACAGCAACATACATAACCTCTTCATTTAAGAATTCTGGGCAAATTCAAACATAATGGGGAGGTAAAGGATCAAAATGAGTACTGCCCTAATACACTTAAAGGGTAACAGAACAACAGGGTTTGAATCAACATACACTTTCTGAACAATAAGAAGTATGAAACTCTAATAAGTGGCATTACTCTCTGACTAATTCTCACTGATTTACCAGAAAATCAAAGACTTTATGAGAGACTAGGCAAAAACACAAGGCAAAATTCAGGAATGTTCTGCAAAATCAGGGACAGTGGAGAAATAAAGTAGGGAGAAACAAAGTTTCCCTTTGGCAGAAGGTAAAATAGCTTTTAAAAGCAGTTACACACTGCTCCATTTTGTTCATCAGTGAGATAGAATGAAATTCTAAGCAAGCAATAATGCCTGAGGAGGTGTGTGTTAATGTGTAATTAATGCCAGCCCAGGGGTGTTATGAGGCCTGACACTGCAGGCGGAGGGCCTCTACACCCCTGGAAGGGTGTTAATTACACATTAACACATACCCTGGAGGGCATTGCTGTGCTTAGAGAATGGGATCTCTGTAAAATTGTGTTTTAATTGCCTTTTTTTTTTTTTTTTTTTAAGTACTAAATTATTTTTTTATATATTTTTAATGTCAAATAGTTCCTCCGCCTAATGTTTCAAACTTGCTGTAGTACATGCTAATGGTGTTGGAGGAAGCATTTTACATCAAACATATATAAAAATAATATAGTGCTTAAAAAAATAATAAGCAAGTGAAACAACAATTGTACATCCAGCCCACTCTCTCTCTCATACACACATACACAGTCTCTTCTGCTGTTTACACACACACACATACACACAGTCTCTTCTGCTGTTTACACACACACACACACACACACACACACACACGCACGCACGCACGCACGCACGTGCACACACACAGTCTCGCTCTTTTTTTTAATTTTACATTTTATGCTCACTAAACAGCAGAACCACTGCTTAGCAATATAAAAATAATGGCGGCCATTTGGGTTTTTTTTTTTGTATTCCAAGCTCCACAGCAGCTTGAAATGCTGCAGTTTAGTGGCGGGCTCATTTGCCAGATGGTATTAATTGTACATTAATACCCTGATGGAGAACGCTCACTCTCCTATAAGGGTGCTGAAGTACAGTTTGCCCATTGTCTAACAGCTTTTAAAGACTACTCTATATTATGTCACTGCTCTTTGTCAGCTGGCACTGTACACAGTGTGAGACCCAAATTTAACAGCATTTAGTGGGTGTTTAACAAACTTTTGTTAAGATCAGGTCTTGCTTTAGGGAAGCATTTAAGAAGTTTTCTCTGATATCAGAACATAATCATGGCACTCCATACACTATACACAATTGTTAAAACATTTCATCTCTGCTAGATATTGTAGCACTCAATACTCAAAGTGATGAGGTGGGGCTAAGAGAAGGTGCAGGAACAAAGCAGCAATAAAACGTATGGCTAAAAGGTCAGTTTAGAGATATTACCAATTGGGGGATCAAGATGATGAGTGAGGTACAGGCAGTTTTACCAAATCTGCTGCAAATTATTCAGCTGTGGCTTGGTTCTCTAAAATTCATAGGTTCATAGGCAAGCACTAGGCTTGCTGCCCTTGTGGGCCATTTTAAGCCTAACCAGTTTCCATTTTCATGCTTGAATTAACCTATCCCATTAGGTTAGAGATTGGCCTTACCCACCCCATGGTGGGTAATTATATATTACCCCTAATGAGAATAAATGGGATCATACCACAGATATTCTGCGAGGACCTATGCATGGAATAAAGCATTTAGGAGTTGCCTCTATCTATCAGTAGCACAGGGGGCAGTCCTAGGGAAAATGTTATGTTTTCCATCCATAGACGCAAGTTATATTTGGGACAAACCTTCCTGCAAGATGATCGAGTCATTTAAGGATGCATGTGTAATATATTATCATATTAGCATAAAATGTCTATGGAACAGTAATGAGAAGGGAATGAAGCAGTTCATTTGGATGTCACTAAAACAGGGATATAATGCCTTTCTTATAAAAGTTACTCAAGAGGTGGTTGCAGTTTTGAATGTCACAAGTCTTGGTGAAGGACAATATCATCCAGTGTTACCAATGGATATTTTACTTTGTTAAAATAGATTTTTTTGTAATACATATCAGTGAAAACAGATACGATGATGGAAGAATATGTGCTAAGACAGTAGGTAGTTACAGAACAGGACATTATGTTTTTCAGTATTATGCAGGAAGTTTAAGTTCTGAAGCCACCATCCCAATAGTTTGGATACCAGCTTGGAACAACTTCTGGGCCACTTACTGAGAGGCAGTCACATATCCAACTGCTTTGTAAGCAGCACAGTGGACTGCAAGGCATTCATTGCAGAAATGCATATGGAATCTGTGTACAGGCTAAAAAAAGCAATGGAATCAGGATGCAATCTCGGGGTACTCTCTTGCCACCTTTAAACTTTCAATTTCTGTCACCATCTATATCTATATTCTGTCTATTAAGCAGCTCTTGGACTAGTTTAGTATTACTATACACATCTTTTGGAGATAGCCTGCCCACAATATTTGTGTGACTAATGTTTTCCAATTGGTTCAAAATATCCAAGAACAAGCCCAGTATCACTATGTCTACTAAGTACAGTAGTGTCAGGTTTACAACGTGTTAAAATTTAATTACATTCAGTATGACTAGTCAGTGTTTGGCAGTCAACCTGTTGTAAGATATTTGCCTATGTGCTTCAACATAATATATCATCGCAGGCTTGTTTAAAAAAGTTTATCCTTCTGTTTTATTTTCTGTATATTGATATTTTATCAAATTCATCTCACTTTTAATATTGCTAACTGTTGTTGAGTGTTTGCCATGGCGGCTACTGAAACAAACAGGATGCCTGACCTCTGTACCAGTGTAAGGTTTATAAAACAAAATATATTAGCTTTTACTGGTGCAGCTTGTATAACGGTTGTATCTGACTCACAATTTACCTAGTTTATTACCTTGCTTACGGGTAACTCTGCCTGCTTACCAGTGTCATAAAACCTTAGTTCTTTAACAAGGTGTGTTAATACAACTTATCTGGTACTTTGCAGTGTTGTACATTCTGACTTTTTCGTGAGACTCACTTCTCCCACACCCATGGTACAATTTGAATTTTGTCTAAATGTAACTCCTCTTAATTACTAAATTACAGTCTAATACCTATACAGTGGTTACAACTGAAAATGTGTATCTGAAACTTGAAAGAGCTTTTCCTAGAGACAAAAAAAAGTTGAAAACTTACCTATTCATACATCACAGCTGTAGTGTTGCTTAGACTTATATTACATTCTGCCCAGTACCATAATGTGAGGGTTGATCTGCTGAATCCATTAACACCAGTTCCCTTAGGCTTACACTACTTTCTGTTCAGTAGCATGATAAGGTTGTTTATCTCCTGAATCCATGTATAAATCAAACTGACCTATGTTAGGAAGTGCAAGTTAAAGCTTCTAAACCTAAACCTCTCAATGTGTATTAGTTGCATTTCTGAGCATTCCACTGTTCCTACATTGTTAGCATGTTGCTTTTATGCTTGAAGAATTCAGACTGCTATTAGATATCAGGACTTACTCCCTGACTGAATGATTTCAGTTAGGAATCTGGGTTAGACTCAGCCCAGTAATCCCACCATACAGCAATAAAGTCATACTATACATAAGCTTATATGCTTATCTTAATTGCCATACAACGCCTGAACATATACATCTACAACATTTTATCATCACTCAAAGTAAGTTTCTCTGTTATTTGCAACCTAAGAACAACCACCCTCCTGTAAATCAACAACCCGCATCAAAAGAAAGCTCATTCACTTACAATGTCAACTTTGCACATGGTTTCTGCACTACCAGACTCTTTCCTATTTGTCAGAGAAAACAGCTACTACTTCCCACATTCTCAGAATGGAAATCTCATCCCTAAAACTCCTTCAGTCTAACTTTACCATAAGGAAAAAGATACACCATTCCAAGACTAAACTATCAAGAACTTCCTGCTGCTTCATTTGTCATGATTTTTTTTCATTTAACTGGAATAATGACTTAGGAATGGGATCCAGTCCTATCACTTATTAGAAACCCAAAACATTTTGGAAAATTTAAAAAAATGGAAGAAATCAGATCACATTAAGCTGGAGCATATGAACAACAGAAACAAGAAAATTCTATAACTTAAAACCTAGATGAATCTCTACAAGAAATGTCACTAATACAATCTGATCAATCTTTAAAATGCCCTCAAAGATGACAGAGCAAATGAACAAGACAAGTCAGTATCCTGCCAAAAGATTTCTTGATATCTGTAGTCAACTAAGCACAATTCCAAATCACTGAAGAGTGTGACACTCCTGTATTACTAACACTGCCAATGGACCAACTTAAGAAATAACTGAGCAATCTACATTTCTCACGAACATAGTACAAAAGTGGTAGAAAACACACTTGCAAAGATGTCAAAAACATAACCACAGAAACTACAATACTAGAATTCTAATATTCATTGGATACACAACTCAGTGGACTCTCAGATTTGCAATCAAAAATATCAACCAATCTGGACATTCATAGCCAATCATTAAATGACCACAATGACAAACACTCAAAGAACAGCACTTTGTCTTTGATCCTGATACTTTTTCATACCTCTCAACTGTACAGATTTTCGACTCATATTTTGGTCTGTTCCTCATAAAAATTTTGGGGGGTTTTCTGACAAATCTCTGTGATAATTTAAGGATTAAAGTTACTAAATAATGACATGCAATTGTGTTTCAGACTGTATATCCTCCACAAAATACATGCTAACACAAATCCTATTATTCTAGCAACTTTCTAAGTTTAAGAGAGCAATATTTAAAATGTGTCCCTATTTTTGGGCCTTTGTCCCCCCCATTATGTCAGGCTTTGTCCAGATTTGAGGTATGTTTCTAGTCTCACCCTCTCCTACCACCATCTGTGGAGGAAGTAGGCTGGAATTTCTGTCTTAAGCTGGCCAGTTTCCTGATCAACTGACACTTGGAGACCAAGTTGTTAGGTCTTCTAGCTACCATCAGAACAAATAAGCACATTTACCATGGGAAAATTATTTTGCAGTGGTTCTTACACTCTCCCTCTGTGACTGGATTACTGCAAAGCCCTTTACCCGTTGCTCCCAAGTGATGACACGGTTTCTTCAGCTGGTATAGAATTCTGCAGCCAGGCTGCTAACAGCCATGTTTCAAATGTCACCATATAGTGGCTGCCTTTGGTGTTTGCACTGGCTTGTAATTGCTTCAATGATCAGTTAGTTACAAGCTATCAGTATTTACATGGTTTGACCGTCACAGCCTGGCTTCCTCTTTAGAGTTCTTGATTCCCTACTGGCCAGTCCACCTCAGCTGTCATGAGACTGACTGTTACCATGTGAATGTGGAAACAAACATTTAGATTCCATAACTTTTCATTCCAAGCCCCACCAATATGGAATGCATTACTCTGGAACTTAGATTCAGAACAGTTTAACTGTGAACCACTGGTGCAGACAAAAAATTCTGTTTTTACCTAGATTTTATATTGTTGATAAACTAAGCAGGTAACACCTAAAATGTCTGCATCTATTTCTCAGCTGCATACTTACAAATATGCAATCATTCTGGCCGTTATTTGCTACATTCACAAAAGGGCAATTCTGAATGGAGTTTTCATCTCTCTAAACATGTTACATACAGATGTGTGCTGCAGGCATCAGACTATACAGCTTGCATGTTCTGGGCTCTGTAAGCACTAGTACGCTGACGAATACACAGAGTATGACCATCTATACTTGTGCTGTGAGAAGCTATAACAGGTCCATTAAGACTTCACAAATATCACTGTTTCCAAATGTGCTAATCTCTGTGCTTCTCTTATGAGTGTTTTAACAACCTTTACTAGGTCATAAACATGTGTAAACCACTTTACTTGCCATCACTACAGCTATACTGCTGTACAACATGTTACTGACTTAGTATGTTAATTAGTCTTTAGGGTACATCCATGCTTCTGATTACTGCAGGAGTGGGAGTGGGAGGCACAGAGTTGTCTGTTCTAAACCCAAACAGTAAACTGCTTCAGACCATCTGTGCCAGTCAAGGAATGTTCAGTATGACACTATGTCTGTTCACAAGACTGCTCATAAATGTATTTGGTACCACAGCACCATGAGCCATAGATCAAAGAATGAATGCTGTCACGTCACTGGAGTTGAAGCCATATATTCTGGATATTCGGATGAAAAAAGGTGGTGAGCTGTCAAAGGATCACCACTTGGTGATGATGTGGAAAGACAGCTGGTATAGCAGTTGAAACAGTCCCTGGAAGCCCAAATGTTTTGTGAGGTAGCCCTGGGAATGCCTGGTAGATCCAGTTGAGGCATTAAGAATGAGCTGTGGCTGAGAGTTGATCAGTACTCATCGTGGCAGTAGCCTTAAGATCCAGCAGTGAAGAATGCCATTTACAGACTTTCTGTATAGTGCTATCATGGTAGCTCTCACAATTCGATTGGTAATCAGCAAAAGGCTGTGATCAAAGCAACGTTCCAGGTATGGGGAATTGTCTGTTGAGGTATGCAGAATGGTTTCAAGATGGCTTGAACAATGCTCTGTCAAAATATCTGACAACTCAGGAAGGGATGAGCAGGGCATTAGCCATGCTATTCTCTACAAGGGTACAGAAACAGTGACCTCAGATAGGGGCATTTTGAGGAATAGCAGGAAGGAACATTTTTAAGAACTCCTTAACTTCTGGCTATGTCATCCTTTGAAGAAGCATTACCAGAAGCAACTGGTAGTACTGGGTCCCTTTATGTAGATGAGGTCAGTGAAGCAGTTAAGCAGCTATGAGCTGATAAAGCTGTAGGAATATGCAAGATTCCACTGGATTTAGGAGGCGCAACGTGAATACCGTCATCTTAACTATGAAACAGTGGCTCAACTCTGGCCTTACAAAGACATGGGAGATGCCTCTGAGAGTCCACCAGTATAGTCGCTGGGTGTTTGGTGGACCTGAACAAAGCTCAAGACCAAGTACCCGAATGTCTTATTGGAAGTGCTACATTGTAAAGAGTCCCAAAGCTTCTGCAGTGGAATGTTGATTCCTGTACATCTGTTCATGCATTCAACGTTAACCTTAAAACATTTAAGGTAAGCACAGGACTCTTTCAAGCATGTATCTTGTCTCCCTCAATGATGTGTGAATTTTTGGACAATATGACAAGAAGTAACTAGCTTTAGACAGTACACAAGTAAATGACTGGAAGGTATCATGCCTGTTTTTCAGTGTCAATTGCTGATAATCTTCAGTATGTACCGAAGTGGTTTGCATGAAGAAATGAGCTGATATGATATACACCCTGGCTGAAAAAAAGATCCTCACAGAGGAGTTAGTCTACCAAGTTACCAAAGAATACACTTCCTGTATACTTCCATTGCACACCATCAGAGCTGTAATTGCATGTCCTGAGTTATACCCAAAACCAATCACATTACCAGTGCACATACTCCGTTATCAATATCCAAGTAAAAAAAAAAACACACACAAATACGTTTACATGTATAAATATGCATGGCATCAGAGAGTGAAAATGCGGAAGTTAATATGAGAAATACTCTAATCAAAGAGTTTTGCATGTCACAGTACTAAAGTAACATCCATCTATCCTCAACCCCTTCTTCCCATTTTGCATATGAGGTTGGGGTGTCCCTTTAACAGTGACAATCATCTTGAGCCAAGGTTTACACCAGTGGCTGGCTAGCCCTGCTGTGGTAGTTTATTTGTACCACTCACTCACTCACATGCAGACATACACACACATACATTCACCTACGGCCAATTCAGTCTGTCCAGTCCACCTACTGCATGTCTTTGGAATGTGGGAGGAAACAGCAGCACCTACAGAAAACCCATGTGACCGCAGGGAGGAAATATAGGCTCCGCACAGAAGGCAACCCAGCCTAGAATCAAACCAGAGAACCTCTTGCTGTGAGGCGACAATGCCAACCACTGCACCACCACAGCCACCCCAATGGCTGAGAAATTATTTTTGTTGTTGTTGTTGCTATCTATATTTCTGAGCAAACTGCTCTTTCAATAATTTTATAGGAATAGCTGGTCATTCTCTAACGGGTGAAAGGAATCACTTCGACTTTCAAATTATTTCACTGCCCAGAAAAATAAAACAGTGCTTAAACAAAATTTTGCAACTAAATCCTTAAACATCTTAGATGAATTTTCAGGCAAAAATGAAAGTGGAAATAAAGGTATGCTAAGGGCTCAGACTGAATAAACATTGCATTTCATTTTTACTAGTTGCAGTGTAATGTACAGATTCATACTTAACACAACTGATCACTCGACTTTGCAACTGAAGGCTGGTTTGATTCTTATTGAGAATCAATGATAGTATTGATGTTGCACATTATAACTCTGTCATTAAGTACTGCTTTAGAGTGCTAAAGTTGCATTGAATTAATAAACTTTTTCACTTTCTTTGTCTCTATTACTGTTTGTAAAGAAGAAGTGCATGCCAGCATTCTTAATATAAGTAACTGAGGGGGGTGTACTTTGTAATATAGACGTTTTGTAATGCTGAGCTACAAATAGTCAAACCCATATGATCAACATTAATGAACACAGAAAACTACAAAAACACATACAACTGTGTTTTTGCATGGGCCCCCACCCTCTGATAATTATAAATACCAACTCAGATATTACACTGCAGTAGGAAAAAGGCAAATTTCCCAATCCCCACTGTATCGCAACCTCAGTACAAACTGTCTGATGTTTCAGAGCAATCATATGGTCTCTACCATATGCAGTTTGATGCTCTGAAATGTCAATATTCTTAAGGGGACCTGTAACTGTAGACACCCCCTTTCTTGAAATCCTTTCCTTCCATAAATTTGCCATTTCTTCCTTTTTTATTATTTTTTTTATAATAACCTTTTTTGAGAAAGTCTGAATGCCCTTCTTTTCCCTTGATGTAGCAGTGCTGATACATACTGCAAAAAGGTTCAATCCTGCTAAAATGGATTTTATAGATGAAATGTTGATGATAATGTGACGGGAGAGATGAACTTAATACATTAGCTTTAGCTGTAGGCAGTACTTTCTTAGGTGCATTTCTTCACTGGTGTTACCATGTATGAGGAATTTGTGTGGAAATTCATTGACATTTACAACAAAAGGTCTTTTTTTGAAGGTGGTATACTGTGATCTGTATTGCTTAATGAACTGGACATCTGCTGTGGTCAGAGGAAGCTTATATAGTTTAGGTCAGTGACAGCAGATTCTGAGAGCAGGTAAGGGAACTAGTAAAAAATCATCACCATCATCACTAAACGTTGAGTCTTAGCTGAACAAACATGTACTTCTCTCTCACATGATTGGCATGCACTCTGCTCAGAGTCAGACTTCTGGGGGTTAGATCACAGCCTATAGGGTGTGTTTAATGTTCTGCAGAATGGCTATTGCTGTATACCTTCACATAAGGCTAGAATTTCCCAAGTCTAACGGATATAGCTTGGAGATGTCGGGCCACACGCTGACTCCAGTTCTATATTTGACTGCAAAAGGGGCAGGCAGGCAAGCAAGATGTAGTACCCACTACTCTCAACCTGCAACAGGTACATGCTTTTGCGTGTACTTGCATTGAATGACTGGAGTGCAAGCACTGCTTGTCTGGTTCTGCAGTTTGATTCCCTATGATAAAAAGCGCACATTCGGAGTCTTCCCCGAAGAGTACTCTTAAAGCAAGATTTAAACAACCTTATGTCCCTAGGACGGTCTAACCAGCATCTGGCACTCATTCCCATACCTCATCCAGAGTCACGGATACTTGAAGCAATGTCATCTGGGTTATGGTCAGGGCATTTTCCCCTGTATGGTATGGAGCGTCACTGCTTTATAACAAAGTCCACTTTGACTTCTTGTCATCAGATTTGGGTACAAAATCCTAAGGGACATGTTCAAAAGGTGTTTGTTGGAAGGAATGGCCAAAATGGGACCGTGACTGTGTAATAGACTTCAGGGACGCTGACCTTCATGTCTCATAAAAAAAACTTCAAGTTCTTAACATAATTATAATCCTAGTTATTATAAGCCCAATCTAATTTGTACTCTTAATACACATATATACATATATATATATATATATATATATATATATATATATATATATATATATATATATATATATATATATATATATATATATATATATATATACTAAGAAATGAACTTTGTGACATGAAATGAACTTTGTGACAATAACAGCATTCAAAAAATAGTAAATCACACCAATAACTCTTGTATTACTTTAGCGCTTTCATCTTATTTATTATCAAGACTTCTTCAGAAAGACATGTTTCATAACTATGTATCCCATAGTTATGAAACATGTCTTTCTGAAGACGTCTTGATAATAAGGCTTGTATGGCTCAGGCTCTGGATTGCATTGCATAAGTGGAAATTCCTTAAGATTCCAAGAGCAGGATAAGTTATTTCTTACACTTATTTCACTGAACTGCACTTCTGAAACACTTATAATTGTGCTATACAGTTGATCTACATTTTGCACTGTTATAAAGCTTTTTTATTGTTTCACTGCATTTATGTACTGTTTTATACTGTTTTAACATTACTTAAGTGTAAACTGCTGCTTTTTCATACTGAGAGTTGTATTTTCTGTTTGTGAGTGCTCTATCCGAGCTTTTCTGTGCATTTTTGATAACTTTCTGTTTACAGTTAAAAGCATTCTCGAGTCTGCTCCTTGATCTGTTTAAAACTTTAATTTAGTGGCTACAGCTAGGAACTGAAATTTCCTACCCACCCTCCCTAGTGTTGTGTGTTCTTATACTTGGTGGTGGCTTTGCAGTTGCCTGCCCATACTGTACATTTGATCTGTGACACTCCTCCCAGTCTAGTGTCATTAGTTCACTCAATCTAATAGAGAACAATTGTGAAGGCCAACCCACTCAGATTCTTAACGTTGAATTAACTTCTAGTTCCAGCTTTCTCCATTTCCACTTTACTGGAAAAAAAAATTCTAAGCTTGCTTCCCCCCTTTCCTGTGGCAGGTCTTGCCCAGATACAGATTTGCTGTGTCCAGGACTGTTTGTGAGCTCCTAAGCCCCCCCCCCCCCCCCCACTTAACTGGGGTTAAACTATTCCTGGCGCCATAAAGTCTGTTCTTCAAATTTCACTTCCAACTAGCCAGCTTTTTAGTTTTAGCACTCATCTGTTTCTTTGAGCTCAGCACTTGTTCAGAACTCATTGTAAGCACTAAATAAGTTACAAATTACTACAGCACTCAACTTTCCTCACTTGTCTAGAGGAAAACAGTTTTTAGTACTTATAAGCACCTATTCAGGCATGTCTAAAGGTCAGCTCCTGGTGTTTTCTCCTGTCGACCTGATGAATCTGGGCATCTTGGGACAATGCAGCAATTGCCTCATGTACACAGACAACCCTCTCCTCCTTCCACCCAACACTATGAACTGTGAGAGAAGATGCACTTATATAACCAAACTGGAAGCAAAGCTCTCTTCACCAAAGACTGGCCTAGACAATCAAGAGGAGAAGGTAAACACTTGCACCGCACAACACTCATCACATAGTCCCTCAAAACCTACACCACCAAAACACACACACAGAAGCACAAAACACACACCTACATTCGCAGAGGCTCTCAGTACAAATCTGCCCAAACAACAGAGACCTCCAAAGCAGAAATGCAAGCAACCTCCACCCCCAACACAACCCAAATGACACATAGCCCACATACTCAGTGTGCACTCAACTACAGCCCATACGGCATAACGTACCAAACACTCTAGTCATAGGTGGACTCTATAGTCAGGCACAATCATGTTCCACTCACCAGGCTAAACAAGGAAAAAGTTACTGTCAGCTGCCTGTCAGGTGCCAGGATCTGCACATAACGCATGCACTCAGGTCACTCCACAACAAGTACAAATATGACACTGTCATTGTCCATGTTGGTGTGAATGACCTGAGACGTACCTCCCTGGACTACATGAAAAAAGACATGGAGGAGATCTCAGATATTGTAGCCCAGGCAGGTATGACCCTAGCCCTGAGTAGCATCCTGCCATCACCCAGAATGGTACCTCAGTACAAGGACAAAATGATTGACTTTAACACTTGGCTAAGCTTCTGGTGTCATTCTAAGGGAATCCAGTATCTGTCTGCCTAGGATGACATGATCGACAGACCAGGCTGCTTTGCCAGAGATGACCTGCACCTGTCGCCCTTGGGATTCTGGATACAGGCAAAGGCTCTTGCCACCCCTATAGTGCCTTTTTTAGGCAAGGTTCGAATGACAAATTCACCACTGTAACAGGTACAAGCAAGCAAAATCTGAGGGTAATGCTACTCAATGCTAGAAGTCTAAACCTCAAAATGCACTCACTCGAGGCACTCCTTAAAATGGAGAACACTGACATCTGTGCAGTGACAGAGACCTGGTTCAAAGCTCCAGAGAGCACCCCTGCATTACCAGACTATAATTCATACCACACCTTTTGGCCACCAAACCTGGACCGAAACACTAAAGGTGGAGGCGTGTCTATATTCATTAAGGATATCCACACCTCCAAGCTAGTTGCTCAGCATAATGCATCCGAGATTATCCAAGTTCAACTAATTCTGGGCAAAACTGCAATCCAGACTGTAGCTTGCTATAGACCCCCCCACCATGCCCCAGGATTCCCACTACTCTTTCCTTGATACACTGGAAAATATTAAGGTACAACCCAACACTCTAATAATGGGCGATTTCAACTACCCTACCATTAACTGGGAAAACTACTCATGTACCAGCTCTTTTGCTCAACGTTTTCTAGAAATCATCACTTCCAATACCTTGGATCAACTAATCCACACCCCCACCAGGGGCAGCAATATCCTAGACCTGGTCATCACCAACATGGGTGGCTGGTGTTCCTCCTTGGTCAGATCCGACCACAAGCTAATCACCCTAGACATCCACATCCCACTCCCATAAAAGAATTCGCCAAAGCCAACTTCACGCTTCTTAAGACAGAAGTGGCAAACTTCATGACACCCATGCAGGAGGACAATACAGGTACGACTGCTGAATTCTACACAAATGCACTTTATAAGCACTTACACAAGTGCATGGATCATGCTATCCCTAACAGAACCAAGATGCTATCCACCAAAAAAAGGAAGCCAATCTGGTGGTCTTCTGCCATAATCAAACTCTACAACAGAAGAAAGAAACTGTTGCAAAAGAGAGTAAAATCCCATGATTGGAGGAACTCCCTGGTCAGCCTCAGTAAGAAGCTGAGATCCCTCATGAAATCCTCCAAAGCTAGTTATGAAAACAAAATTGCCACTGATTCTAAAGACAACGACAGAGCATTCTATAGCTATGTCAAGAATCTCAATGGCAACACTCAGATCTGCTCTGAGTTACAGCACAATGACACTAAATATACAGAACCAACTGATATTGCCAACATCCTGGCAGATAGGTTCAGTGCTAACTTTACCCACCTCTCACCCCCTAAAGAGCCCATCTTTATAACGGAAAAATGCAAAGTTCCTGTAATCACGGCTGCACAGGTAAAAACCTCACTGTCCAAAGCCAAGAACACAGCATCCATGGGACCTGACAACATCCCAGGCTGCCTTCTACATGAACTACAGAATGAACTGGCACCCCACCCAAGTACCATGTTCAATCATAGCCTCACCTCAGGCTTTGTGCCCATGGAATGGTGCACCGTGACAGTTATCCCATTCCACAAAGGGGGGGGGCCACAACAGACCTGGGGGACTACCGCCCCATTAGCCTGATGACCATAGTCTACAAGGCCATGGAACGTATCATCATGGAACTCATAAACAAAGACATTGGAGATCTCCAAACTCTGGACCCCACACAGTTTGGGTTTGTAAAAGGCAGATCATGTCTCCTAAACCTGACAGACTTCTTTGAAGTAGTCATCAAAGCCATAGATGAGGGTAAGGTGGTTCACACAGCCTATCTAGATATCGCCAAGGCATTCAACACCATCACCCACTCTGGAATTATAGATAAACTCACTAAACTAGGTATAAATCCCTATGTCACAAGATGGGTTGCCAACTGGCTTATGGACAGAACCCACACTGTGAAATTAGCAGACTCCAAATCAGACTTCAGACCAGTGACAAGTGGAGTACCACAGGGTTCAGTCCTGGGTCCTCTCCTGTTTGGTATCTACTTCTCTGATGTACAGGCTAACACAGAAGGTCTTTGGCTAACTAAATTTGCAGATGACTGCAAAGTAGGAGCCATAATCGAAACTCCTAACGATGTGGACATCCTACAAAAGGGCCTCACTGAGACAGATGCCTGGTGTCAAAGACATGGTCTCAAGCTCAATGCCAAAAAGTGCATTGT